>NW_027182455.1:11510344-11812413 GCF_040938575.1 Ambystoma mexicanum | reverse complement strand
CATGAAATGTGATATCCATCTCCTTCCCTTTCCAAACCTGAGACCCTGCCTATAGCATGAGATGTGATATCCAAGTCCTTCCCATTCCAATCCTGAGACCCTTCCTATAGCATGTGATGTGATATCTCAATGCTTATACCAAACCTGAGACCCTTCCTATGGCATGAGATGTCATATACAACTCCTTCCCATTCCAATCCTGAGACCCTTCCTATAGCATGAGATGTGATATCTCAATGCTTATACCAAACCTGAGACCCTTCCTATAGCATGAGATGTGATATCCAACTTCTTCCCATTCCAATCCTGAGACCCTTCCTATAACATGAGATGTGATGTCTCAATGCTTCTAATACCAAACCTGAGATCTTTCCTATAACATGAGATGTGATATCCAACTCCTTCCCATTCCAATCCTGAGACCCTTCCTATAGCATGAGATGTGATATCTCAAGGCCTCTAATACCAAACCTGAGATCCTTCCTCTAACATGAAATGTGATATCCAACTCTTTCCCCTCCCAAACCTGAGAGCCTTCCTATAGCATGAGATATGATATCCAAATCCTTCCCATTCCAATCCTGAGACCCTTCCTATAACATGAAATGTGATATCCTACTCCTTCCCATTCCATCCTGGGACCCTTCCTATATCATGAGATGGGATATCTCAATGCTTCTAATACCAAACCTGAGACCCTTCCTATAACATGAGATGGGAATATCCAACTCCTTCCCATTCCAATCCTGAGACCCTTCCGATAGCAGAGATGTGATATCTCAATGCTTATACCAAACCTGAGATCCTTCCTATAACATGAGATGTGATATCCAACTCCTTCCCATTCCAATCCTGAGACACTTCCTATAGCATGAGATGTGATATCTCAATGCTTATACCAAATCTGAGACCCTTCCTATAGCATGAGATGTGATATCCAACTCCTTCCCATTCCAATCCTGAGACCCTTCCTATAGCATGAGATGTGATATCTCAAGGCCTCTAATATCAAACCTGAGATCCTTCCTCTAACATGAAATGTGATATCCAACTCTTTCCCCTTCCAAACCTGAGAGCCTTCCTATAGCATGAGATATTTTATTAATTTATTTTATTTGCATTTGTTAAGCGCACTTGCAGCCCATGAGGCATCGAGGCGCTGTTACAGAGGAAACACAGATTTTTTTTGTCTTAGTTACGTATTTATAACGCGCTTAAACACTCGGAGGTTTCTAAGCGCGGACCCGGGGATCGAACCTGTTGTTGCTTTGTGTCGTCTTGCTTCCAAGACGCGCACGCTGCCGCTGTGCTATCCTCCCGGGACATCCTATAATATGATAGCCAAGTCCTTCCAATTCCAATCCTGAGACCCTTCCGATAGCAGAGATGTGATATCTCAATGCTTATACCAAACCTGAGACCCTTCCTATGGCCTGAGATGTCATATACAACTCCTTCCCATTCCAATCCTGAGACCCTTTCTTTAGCATGAGATGTGATATCTCAATGCTTATACCAAATCTGAGACCCTTCCTATAGCATGAGATGTGATATCCAATTCCTTCCCATTCCAATCCTGAGACCCTTCCTATAGCATGAGATGTGATATCTCAATGCTTATACCAAACCTGAGAGCCTACCTATAGCATGAGATGTGATATCCAAGTCCATCCCATTCCAATCCTTAGACCCTTCCTACAGCATGCGATGTGATATCTCAATGATTCTAATACCAAACCAGAGACTCTTCCTATAACATGAGATGGGATATCCAACTCCTTCCCGTTCCAAACCTGAGACACTAACTATAGCATATGTGATATCCAACTGCTTCCCATTCCAAACATGAGACCCTTCCTATAGCAAGAAAGTAATATCCAACTCCTACCCATTCCAATCCTGAGACCCTTCCTATAGCAAGAGATGTGATATCCAAATCCTTCCCATTCCAATCCTGAGACCCTTCCTATAACATGAGATGTGATATCCAACTCCTTCCCATTCAAATCCTGAGACCCTTCCTATAGCATGAGAAGGGATATCCAACTCCTTCCCAATCCAATCCTGAGACCCTTCCGATAGCAGAAACGTGATATCTCAATGCTTCTACCAAACCTGAGACCCTTCCTTTAGCATGAGATGTGATATCCAACTCCTTCCATTCCAATCCTGAGACCCGTCCTATAGCATGAGATGTGATATCTCAATGCTTATACCAAACCTGAGACCCTTCCTATAGCATGAGATGTGATATCCAACTCCTTCCATTCCAATCCTGAGACCCGTCCTATAGCATGAGATGTGATATCTCAATGCTTCTAATACCAAACCTGAGATCCTTCCTCTAACATGAAATGTGATATCCAACTCCTTCCCTTTCCAAACCTGAGACCCTTCCTTTAGCATGAGATGTGATATCCAAATCCTTCCCATTCCAATCCTGAGACCCTTCCTATAACATGAGATGTGATATCCAATTCCTTCCCATTCCAAACCTCAGACCCTTCCTATTGGATGAGATGTGATATCCAACTCCTTCCCATTCCAACCCTGAGACCCTTCCTATAGCATGAGATGTGATGTCTCAATGCATCTAATACCAAACCTGAGATCCTTCCTATAACATGAGATGTGATATCCAACTCCTTCCATTCCAATCCTGAGACCCGTCCTATAGCATGAGATGTGATATCTCAATGCTTATACCAAACCTGAGACCCTTCCTATAGCATGAGATGTGATATCCAACTCCTTCCATTCCAATCCTGAGACCCGTCCTATAGCATGAGATGTGATATCTCAATGCTTCTAATACCAAACCTGAGATCCTTCCTCTAACATGAAATGTGATATCCAACTCCTTCCCTTTCCAAACCTGAGACCCTTCCTTTAGCATGAGATGTGATATCTCAATGCTTATACCAAATCTGAGACCCTTCCTATAGCATGAGATGTGATATCCAAATCCTTCCCATTCCAATCCTGAGACCCTTCCTATAGCATGAGATGTGATACCTCAATGCTTATACCAAACCTGAGAGCCTACCTATAGCATGAGATGTGATGTCCAAGTCCATCCCATTCCAATCCTTAGACCCTTCCAACAGCATGCGATGTGATATCTCAATGATTCTAATACCAAACCAGAGACTCTTCCTATAACATGAGATGGGATATCCAACTCCTTCCCATTCCAATCCTGAGCCGCTTCCGATAGCAGAGATGTGATATCTCAATGCTTATACCAAACCTGAGACCCTTCCTATAACATGAGATGTGATATCCAACTCCTTCCCGTTCCAAACCTGAGACACTAACTATAGCATATGTGATATCCAACTCCTTCCCATTCCAAACATGAGACCCTTCCTATAGCAAGAAAGTAATATCCAACTCCTACCCATTCCAATCCTGAGACCCTTCCTATAGCAAGAGATGTGATATCCAAATCCTTCCCATTCCAATCCTGAGACCCTTCCTATAACATGAGATGTGATATCCAACTCCTTACCATTCCAACCTGAGACACTTCCTATAGCATGAGAAGGGATATCCAACTCCTTCCCAATCCAATCCTGAGACCCTTCCGATAGCAGAGATGTGATATCTCAATGCTTATACCAAACCTGAGACCCTTCCTATGGCATGAGATGTGATATCCAACTCCTTGCCATTCAAATCCTGAGACCCTTCCTATAGCATGAGAAGGGATATCCAACTCCTTCCCAATCCAATCCTGAGACCCTTCCGATAGCAGAGACGTGATATCTCAATGCTTCTACCAAACCTGAGACCCTTCCTTTAGCATGAGATGTGATATCCAAATCCTTCACATTCCAATCCTGAGACCCTTCCTATAGCATGAGATGTGATATCTCAATGCTTCTAATACCAAACCTGAGATCCTTCCTATAACATGAGATGTGATATCCAATTCCTTCCCATTCCAAACCTGAGACCCTTCCTATTGGATGAGATGTGATATCCAACTCCTTCCCATTCCAACCCTGAGACCCTTCCTACAGCATGAGATGTGATGTCTCAATGCTTCTAATACCAAACCTGAGATCCTTCCTATAACATGAGATGTGATATCCAACTCCTTCCATTCCAATCCTGAGACCCGTCCTATAGCATGAGATGTGATATCTCAATGCTTATACCAAACCTGAGACCCTTCCTATAGCATGAGATGTGATATCCAAGTCCTTCCCATTCCAACCCTTAGACCCTTCCTACAGCATGCAATATGATATATCAATGATTCTAATAACAAACCTGAGACCCGTCCTATAACATGAGATGGGATATCCAACTCCTTCCCATTCCAATCCTGAGACACTTCCGATAGCAGAGATGTGATATCTCAATGCTTATACCAAACCTGAGAACCTTCATATAACATGAGATGTGATATCCAAATCCTTCCCGTTCCAAACCTGAGACCCTTCCTTTAGCATGAGATGTGATATCCAGCTCCTTCCCATTCCAATCCTGAGACCCTTCCTATAGCATGAGATGTGATATCTCAATGCTTCTAATACCAAACCTGAGATCCTTCCTCTAACATGAAATGTGATATCCAACTCCTTCCTTTTCCAAACCTAAGAGCCTATCTATAGCATGAGATGTGATATCCAAGTCCATCCCATTCCAATCCTTAGACCCTTCCTACAGCATGCGATGTGATATCTCAATGATTCTAATACCAAACCAGAG
The DNA here is from genome assembly GCF_040938575.1 of Ambystoma mexicanum. Taxonomy (NCBI): domain Eukaryota; kingdom Metazoa; phylum Chordata; class Amphibia; order Caudata; family Ambystomatidae; genus Ambystoma; species Ambystoma mexicanum. The sequence goes on along the minus strand of NW_027182455.1, from coordinate 11,807,694 downwards.
ACTCGTCCTATAACATGAGATGGGATATCCAACTCCTTCCCATTCCAATCCTGAGCCACTTCCGATAGCAGAGATGAGATATCTCAATGCTTATACCAAACCCGAGACCCTTCCTATAACATGAGATGTGATATCCAACTCCTTCCCATTCCAAACCTGAGACACTAACTATAGCATATGTGATATCCAACTCCTTCCCATTCCAAACATGAGACCCTTCCTATAGCAAGAAAGTAATATCCAACTCCTACCCATTCCAATCCTGAGACCCTTCCTATAGCAAGAGATGTGATATCCAAATCCTTCCCATTCCAATCCTGAGACCCTTCCTATAACATGAGATGTGATATCCAACTCCTTCCCATTCCAACCTGAGACACTTCCTATAGCATGAGAAGGGATATCCAACTCCTTCCCAATCCAATCCTGAGACCCTTCCGATAGCAGAGATGTGATATCTCAATGCTTATACCAAACCTGAGACCCTTCCTATAGCATGAGAAGGGATATCCAACTCCTTCCCAATCCAATCCTGAGACCCTTCCGATAGCAGAGACGTGATATCTCAATGCTTCTACCAAACCTGAGACCCTTCCTTTAGCATGAGATGTGATATCCAAATCCTTCACATTCCAATCCTGAGACCCTTCCTATAGCATGAGAAGGGATATCTCAATGCTTCTAATACCAAACCTGAGATCCTTCCTATAACATGAGATGTGATATCCAATTCCTTCCCATTCCAATCCTGAGACCCTTCCGATAGCAGAGATGTGATATCTCAATGCTTATACCAAACCTGAGACCCTTCCTATGGCCTGAGATGTCATATACAACTCCTTCCCATTCCAATCCTGAGACCCTTCCTATAGCATGAGATGTGATATCTCAATGCTTATACCAAATCTGAGACCCTTCCTATAGCATGAGATGTGATATCCAACTCCTTCCCATTCCAATCCTGAGACCCTTCCTATAGCATGAGATGTGATGTCTCAATGCTTCTAATACCAAACCTGAGATCCTTCCTATAACATCAGATGTGATATCCAACTCCTTCCCATTCCAATCCTGAGACCCTTATGAAAGCATGAGATGTGATATCTCAATGCTTCTAATACCAAACCTGAGATCCTTCCTATAACATGAGATGTGATTTCCAAATCCTTCCCCTTCCAAACCTGAGACCCTCCCTTTAGCATGAGATGTGATATCCAACTCCTTCCCATTCCAATCCTGAGACCCTTCTGATAGCATGAGATGTGATATCTCAATGCCTCTAATACCAAACCTGAGATCCTACCTCTAACATGAAATGTGATATCCATCTCATTCCCTTTCCAAACCTGAGACCCTGCCTATAGCATGAGATGTTATATCCAAGTCCTTCCCATTCCAATCCTGAGACCCTTCCTATAGCATGTGATGTGATATCTCAATGCTTATACCAAACCTGAGACCCTTCCTATGGCATGAGATGTCATATACAACTCCTTCCCATTCCAATCCTGAGACCCTTCCTATAGCATGAGATGTAATATCTCAATGCTTATACCAAACCTGAGACCCTTCCTATAGCATGAGATGTGATATCCAACTTCTTCCCATTCCAATCCTGAGACCCTTCCTATAACATGAGATGTGATGTCTCAATGCTTCTAATACCAAACCTGAGATCTTTCCTATAACATGAGATGTGATATCCAACTCCTTCCCATTCCAATCCTGAGACCCTTCCTATAGCATGAGATGTGATATCACAATGCTTATACCAAACCTGAGACCGTTCCTATAGCTTGAGATGTGATATCCAACTCCTTCCCATTCCAATCCTGAGACCCTTCCTATAGCATGAGATGTGATATCTCAAGGCCTCTAATACCAAACCTGAGATCCTTCCTCTAACATGAAATGTGATATCCAACTCCTTCCCCTTCCAAACCTGAGAGCCTTCCTATAGCATGGGATATGATATCCAAGTCCTTCCCATTCCAATCCTGAGACCCTTCCTATAACATGAAATGTGATATCCAACTCCTTCCCATTCTAAACTGAGACCCTTCCTATATCATGAGATGGGATATCTCAATGCTTCTAATACCAAACCTGAGACTCTTCCTATAACATGAGATGGGATATCCAACTCCTTCCCATTCCAATCCTAAGACCCTTTCGATAGCAGAGATGTGATATCTCAATGCTTATACCAAACCTGAGACCCTTCCTACGGCATGAGATGTCATATACAACTCCTTCCCATTCCAATCCTGAGACCCTTCCTATAGCACGAGATGTGATATCTCAATGCTTATACCAAACCTGAGACCCTTCCTCTAGCATGAGATGTGATATCCAACTCCTTCCCATTCCAATCCTGAGACCCTTCCTATAGCCTGAGATCTGATATCTCAATGCCTCTAATACCAAACCTGAGATCCTTCCTCTAACATGAAATGTGATATCCAACTCCTTCCCTTTCCAAACCTGAGAGCCTATCTATAGCATGAGATGTGATATCCAAGTCCTTCCCATTCCAATCCTGAGACACTTCCGATAGCAGAGATGTGATATCTCAATGCTTATACCAAACCTGAGACCCTTCCTATAACATGAGATGTGATATCCAACTCCTTCCCGTTCCAAACCTGAGATCCTTCCTTTAGCATGAGATGCGATATCCAGCTCCTTCCCATTCCAATCCTGAGACCCTTCTGATAGCATGAGATGTGATATCTCAATGCTTCTAATATCAAAACTGAGACCCTCCCTATAGCATGATATGTGATATCTAAGTCCTTCCCATTCCAATCCTGAGACCCTTCCTATAGCATGAGATGTGATATCTCAATGCTTCTACCAAACCTGAGACCCTTCCTTTAGCATGAGATGTGATAACCAACTCCTTCCCATTCCAATCCTGAGACCCTTCCTATAGCATGAGATGTGATATCTCAATACATCTAATACCAAACCTGAGATCCTTCTGATAACATGAGATATGATATCCAAATCCTTCCCCTTCCAAACCTGAGACCCTCCCTTTAGCATGAGATGTGATATCCAACTCCTTCCCATTCCAATCCTGAGAACCTTCTGATAGCATGAGATGTGATATCTCAATGCTTCTATACCAAACCTGAGATCCTTCCGATAGCATGAGATGTGATATCTCAATGCTTCTAATACCAAACCTGAGATCCTTCCTATAACATGAGATGTGATATCCAAATCCTTCCCCTTCCAAACCTGAGACCCTCCCTTTAGCATGAGATGTGATATCCAACTCCTTCCCATTCCAATCCTGAGACTCTTCTGATAGCATGAGATGTGATATCTCAATGCCTCTAATACCAAACCTGAGATCCTACCTCTAACATGAAATGTGATATCCAACTCTTTCCCCTTCCAAACCTGAGAGCCTTCCTATAGCATGAGATGTGATATCCAAGTCCTTCTAATTCCAATCCTGAGACCCTTCCTATAACATGAGATGTGATATCCAACTCCTTCCCATTCCAACCTGAGACCCTTCCTATAGCATGAGATGGGATATCCAACTCCTTCCAAATCCAATCCTGATACCCTTCCGATAGCATGAGATGTGATATCCCAATGCTTCTACCAAACCTGAGACCAATACTATGGCATGAGATGTGATATCAAACTCCTTCCCCTTCCAAACCTTAGACACTTCCTTTATCATGAGATGTGATATCCAACTCCTTCCCATTCCATCCTTGAGACCCTTCCGATATCATGAGATGTGATATCTCAATGCTTCTAATATCAAACTTGAGACCCTCCTTATAGCATGAGATGTGATATCCAAGTCCTTCCCATTCCAATCCTGAGACCCTTCCTATAGCATGAGATGTGATATCTCAATGCTTCTAATACCAAACCTGAGACCCTTCCTATAACATGAGATGGGAATATCCAACTCCTTCCCATTCCAATCCTGAGACCCTTCCGATAGTAGAGATGTGATATCTCAATGCTTATACCAAACCTGAGATCCTTCCTATAACATGAGATGTGATATCCAACTCCTTCCCATTCCAATCCTGAGACACTTCCTATAGCATGAGATGTGATATCTCACTGCTTATACCAAACCTGAGACACTTCTTATAGCATGAGATGTGATATCCAACTCCTTCCCATTCCAATCCTGAGACCCTTCCTATAGCATGAGATATGATATCTCAATGCTTCTAATATCAAACTTGAGACCCTCCCTATAGCATGAGATGTGATATCCAAGTCCTTCCCATTCCAATCCTGAGACCCTTCCGATAGCATGAGATGTGATGTCTCAATGCTTCTAATACCAAACCTGAGATCCTTCCTATAACATGAGATGTGATATCCAACTCCTTCCCATTCCAATCCTGAGACCCTTCCTATAGCATGAGATGTGATATCTCAATGCTTATACCAAACCTGAGACCCTTCCTATAGCATGAGATGTGATATCCAACTCCTTCCCATTCCAATCCTGAGACCCTTCCTATAGCATGAGATGTGATATCTCAATGCCTCTAATACCAAACCTGAGATCCTTCCTCTAACATGAAATGTGATATCCAACTCCTTCCCATTCCAATCCTGAGACACTTCCTATAGCATGAGATGTGATATCTAAATGCTTCTAATACCAAACTTGAGACTCTTCCTATAACATGAGATGGGATATCCAACTCCTTCCCATTCCAATTCTTAGACCCTTCCTACAGCATGCAATATGATATCTCAATGATTCTAATAACAAACCTGAGACCCGTCCTATAACATGAGATGGGATATCCAACAGCTTCCCATTCCAATCCTGAGACACTTCCGATAGCAGAGATGTGATATCTCAATGCTTATACCAAACCTGAGACCCTTCCTATAACATGAGATGTGATATCCAACTCCTTCCCGTTCCAAACCTGAGACCCTTCCTATAGCATATGTGATATCCAACACATTCCCATTCCAAACATGAGACCCTTCCTATAGCAGGAATGTAATATCCAACTCCTTCCCATTCCAATCCTGAGACCATTCCTATAGCATGAGATGTGATATCTCAATGCTTCTAATACCAAACCTGAGATCCTTCCTATGACATGAGATGTGATATCCAATTCCTCCCCATTCCAAACCTGAGAACCTTCCTACAGCATGCGATGTGATATCTCAATGCTTCTAATACCAAACCTGAGACCAGTCCTATAACATGAGATTGGATATCCAACTCCTTCCCCTTCCAAACCTGAGACCCTTCCTATAGCATGAGATGTGATATCCAACTTCTTCCCATTCCAATCCTGAGACCCTTCCTATAACATGAGATGTGATGTCTCAATGCTTCTAATACCAAACCTGAGATCTTTCCTATAACATGAGATGTGATATCCAACTCCTTCCCATTCCAATCCTGAGACCCTTCCTATAGCATGAGATGTGCTATCTCAATGCTTATACCAAACCTGAGACCCTTCCTAAAGCTTGAGATGTGATATCCAACTCCTTCCCATTCCAATCCTGAGACCCTTCCTATAACATGAAATGTGATATCCAACTCCTTCCCATTCCAACCTGAGACCCTTCCTATAGCATGAGATGTGATATCTCAAGGCCTCTAATACCAAACCTGAGATCCTTCCTCTAACATGAAATGTGATATCCAACTCCTTCTCCATCCAAACCTGAGAGCCTTCCTATAGCATGAGATATGATATCCAAGTCCTTCCCATTCCAATCCTGAGACCCTTCCTATAACATGAAATGTGATATCCAACTCCTTCCTATTCCAACCTGAGACCCTTCCTATAGCATGAGATGGGATATCCAACTCCTTCCAAATCCAATACTGATACCCTTCCAATAGCATGAGATGTGATATCCCAATGCTTCTATCAAACCTGAGAACCATACTATGGCATGAGATGTGATATCAAACTCCTTCCCATTCCAATCCTGAGACTCTTCCTATAGCTTGAGATGTGATATCCAACTCCTTCCCATTCCAATTCTGAGACCCTTCCTATACCATGAGACTTGATATCTCAATGCTTCTAATACCAAACCTGAGACCCGTCCTATAACATGAGATGTGATATCCAAATCTTTCCCCTTCCAAATCTTAGACCCTTCCTTTATCATGAGATGTGATATCCAACTCCTTCCCATTCCAATCCTGAGACCCTTCCGATATCATGAGATTTGTTATCTCAATGCTTCTAATATCAAAATTGAGACCCTCCCTATAGCATGAGATGGGATATCCAACTCCTTCCCATTCCAATCCTGAGACCCTTCCGATAGCAGAGATGTGATATCTCAATGCTTATACCAAATCTGAGACCCTTCCTATAGCATGAGATGTGATATCCAACTCCTTCCCATTCCAATCCTGAGACCCTTCCTATAGCATGAGATGTGCTATCTCAATGCTTATACCAAACCTGAGACCCTTCCTAAAGCTTGAGATGTGATATCCAACTCCTTCCCATTCCAATCCTGAGATCCTTCCTATAACATGAGATGTGATATCCAACTCCTTCCCATTCCAATCCTGAGACCCATCCTATAGCATGAGATGTGCTATCTCAATGCTTATACCAAACCTGAGACCCTTCCTAAAGCTTGAGATGTGATATCCAACTCCTTCCCATTCCAATCCTGAGACCCTTCCGATAGCAGAGATGTGATATCTCAATGCTTATACCAAATCTGAGACCCTTCCTATAGCATGAGATGTGATATCCAACTCCTTCCCATTCCAATCCTGAGACCCTTCCAATAGCATGAGATGTGATGTCTCAATGCTTCTAATACCAAACCTGAGATCCTTCCTATAACATGAGATGTGATATCCAACTCCTTCCCCTTCCAAACCTGAGAGCCTTCCTATAGCATGAGATATGATATCCAAGTCCTTCCCATTCCAATCCTGAGACCCTTCCTATAACATGAAATGTGATATCCAACTCCTTCCCATTCCAACCTGAGACCCTTCCTATAACATGAAATGTGATATCCAACTCCTTCCAAATCCAATACTGATACCCTTCCAATAGCATGAGATGTGATATCCCAATGCTTCTACCAAACCTGAGACCCATACTATGGCATGAGATGTGATATCAAACTCCTTCCCATTCCAATCCTGAGACTCTTCCTATAGCTTGAGATGTGATATCCAACTCCTTCACATTCCAATTCTGAGACCCTTCCTATGCCATGAGACTTGATATCTCAATGCTTCTAATACCAAACCTGAGACCCGTCCTATAACATGAGATGTGATATCCAAATCTTTCCCCTTCCAAACCTTAGACCCTTCCTTTATCATGAGATGTGATATCCAACTCCTTCCCATTCCAATCCTGAGACCCTTCCGATATCATGAGATTTGTTATCTCAATGCTTCTAATATCAAAATTGAGACCCTCCCTATAGCATGAGATGGGATATCCAACTCCTTCCCATTCCAATCCTGAGACCCTTCCGATAGCAGAGATGTGATATCTCAATGCTTATACCAAATCTGAGACCCTTCCTATAGCATGAGATGTGATATCCAACTCCTTCCCATTCCAATCCTGAGACCCTTCCTATAGCATGAGATGTGATGTCTCAATGCTTCTAATACCAAACCTGAGATCCTTCCTATAACATGAGATGTGATATCCAACTCCTTCCCATTCCAATCCTGAGACCCTTCCTATAGCATGAGATGTGCTATCTCAATGCTTATACCAAACATGAGACCCTTCCTAAAGCTTGAGATGTGATATCCAACTCCTTCCCATTCCAATCCTGAGACCCTTCCTATAGCATGAGATGTGATATCTCAAGGCCTCTAATACCAAACCTGAGATCCTTCCTCTAACATGAAATGTGATATCCAACTCCTTCCCCTTCCAAACCTGAGAGCCTTCCTATAGCATGAGATATGATATCCAAGTCCTTCCCATTCCAATCCTGAGACCCTTCCTATAACATGAAATGTGATATCCAACTCCTTCCCATTCCAACCTGAGACCCTTCCTATAACATGAAATGTGATATCCAACTCCTTCCAAATCCAATACTGATACCCTTCCAATAGCATGAGATGTGATATCCCAATGCTTCTACCAAACCTGAGACCCATACTATGGCATGAGATGTGATATCAAACTCCTTCCCATTCCAATCCTGAGATTCTTCCTATAGCTTGAGATGTGATATCCAACTCCTTCACATTCCAATTCTGAGACCCTTCCTATGCCATGAGACTTGATATCTTAATGCTTCTAATACCAAACCTGAGACCCGTCCTATAACATGAGATGTGATATCCAAATATTTCCCCTTCCAAACCTTAGACCCTTCCTTTATCATGAGATGTGATATCCAACTCCTTCCCATTCCAATCCTGAGACCCTTCCGATATCATGAGATTTGTTATCTCAATGCTTCTAATATCAAACTTGAGACACTCCCTATAGCATGAGATGTGACATCCAAGTCCTCCCCATTCCAATCCTGAGACCCTTCCTATAGCATGAGATGTGATATCTCAATGCTTCTAATACCAAACCTGAGACCCTTCCTATAACATGAGATGGGATATCCAACTCCTTCCCATTCCAATCCTGAGACCCTTCCGATAGCAGAGATGTGATATCTCAATGCTTATACCAATCCTGAGACCCTTCCTATGGCCTGAGATGTCATATACAACTCCTTCCCAATCCAATCCTGAGACCCTTCTTATAGCATGAGATGTGATATCTCAATGCTTATACCAAATGTGAGACCCTTCCTATAGCATGAGATGTGATATCCAACTCCTTCCCATTCCAATCCTGAGACCCTTCCTATAGCATGAGATGTGATGTCTCAATGCTTCTAATACCAAACCTGAGATCCTTCCTATAACATGAGATGTGATATCCAACTCCTTCCCATTCCAATCCTGAGACCCTTCCTATAGCATGAGATGTGATGTCTCAATGCTTCTAATACCAAACCTGAGAACCTTCCTACAGCATGCGATGTGATATCTCAATGCTTCTAATACCAAACCTGAGACCAGTCCTATAACATGAGATTGGATATCCAACTCCTTCCCCTTCCAAACCTGAGACCCTTCCTATAGCATGAGATGTGATATCCAACTTCTTCCCATTCCAATCCTGAGACCCTTCCTATAACATGAGATGTGATGTCTCAATGCTTCTAATACCAAACCTGAGATCTTTCCTATAACATGAGATGTGATATCCAACTCCTTCCCATTCCAATCCTGAGACCCTTCCTATAGCATGAGATGTGCTATCGCAATGCTTATACCAAACCTGAGACCCTTCCTAAAGCTTGAGATGTGATATCCAACTCATTCCCATTCCAATCCTGACACCCTTCCTATAGCATGAGATGTGATATCTCAAGGCCTCTAATAACAAACCTGAGATCCTTCCTCTAACATGAAATGTGATATCCAACTCCTTCCCCTTCCAAACCTGAGAGCCTTCCTATAGCATGAGATATGATATCCAAGTCCTTCCCATTCCAATCCTGAGACCCTTCCTATAACATGAAATGTGATATCCAACTCCTTCCCATTCCAACCTGAGACCCTTCCTATAGCATGAGATGGGATATCCAACTCCTTCGAAATCCAATACTGATACCCTTCCAATAGCATGAATTGTGATATCCCAATGCTTCTACCAAACCTGAGACCCATACTATGGCATGAGATGTGATATCAAACTCATTCCCATTCCAATCCTGAGACTCGTCCTATAGCTTGAGATGTGATATCCAACTCCTTCCCATTCCAATTCTGAGACCCTTCCTATGCCATGAGACTTGATATCTCAATGCTTCTAATACCAAACCTGAGACCCGTCCTATAACATGAGATGTGATATCCAAATCTTTCCCCTTCCAAACCTTAGACCCTTCCTTTATCATGAGATGTGATATCCAACTCCTTCCCATTCCAATCCTGAGACCCTTCCGATATCATGAGATTTGTTATCTCAATGCTTCTAATATCAAACTTGAGACCCTCCCTATAGCATGAGATGTGACATCCAAGTCCTCCCCATTCCAATCCTGAGACCCTTCCTATAGCATGAGATGTGATATCTCAATGCTTCTAATACCAAACCTGAGACCCTTCCTATAACATGAGATGTCATATACAACTCCTTCCCAATCCAATCCTGAGACCCTTCCTATAGCATGAGATGTGATATCTCAATGCTTATACCAAATCTGAGACCCTTCCTATAGCATGAGATGTGATATCCAACTCCTTCCCATTCCAATCCTGAGACCCTTCCTATAGCATGAGATGTGATGTCTCAATGCTTCTAATACCAAACCTGCGATCCTTCCAATAACATGAGATGTGATATCCAACTCCTTCCCATTCCAATCCTGAGACCCTTATGATAGCATGAGATGTGATATCTCAATGCCTCTAATACCAAACCTGAGATACTTCCGATAGCATGAGATGTGATATCTCAATGCTTCTAATACCAAACCTGAGATCCTTCCTATAACATGAGATGTGATTTCCAAATCCTTCCCCTTCCAAACCTGAGACCCTCCATTTAGCATGAGATGTGATATACAACTCCTTCCCATTCCAATCCTGAGACCCTTCTGATAGCATGAGATGTGATATCTCAATGCCTCTAATACCAAACCTGAGATCCTATCTCTAACATGAAATGTGAAATCCATCTCCTTCCCTTTCCAAACCTGAGGCCCTGCCTATAGCATGAGATGTGATATCCAAGTCCTTCCCATTCCAATCCTGAGAGGAAGGATCTCAGGTTTGGTATTAGAAGCATTGAGACATCACATCTCATGCTATAGGAAGGGTCTCAGGGTTGGAATGGGAAGGAGTTGGATATCACATCTCATCCAATAGGAAGGGTCTCAGGTTTGGAATGGGAAGGAATTGGATATCACATCTCATGTTATAGGAAGGATCTCAGGTTTGGTATGAGAAGCATTGAGATATCACATCTCATGCTATAGGAAGGGTCTCAGGATTGGAATGTGAAGGATTTGGATATCACATCTCATGCTAAAGGAAGGGTCTCAGGTATGGTAGAAGCATTGAGATATCAAGTCTCTGCTATCGGAAGGGTCTCAGGATTGGATTGGGAAGGCGTTGGATATCCCTTCTCATGCTATAGGAAGGGTCTCAGGATTTGAATGGGAAGGAGTTGGATATCACATCTCATGTTATAGGAAGGGTCTCAGGATTGGAATGGGAAGGATTTGGATATCACATCTCTTGCTATAGGAAGGGTCTCAGGATTGGAATGGGTAGGAGTTGGATATTACTTTCTTGCTATAGGAAGGGTCTCATGTTTGGAATGGGAAGCAGTTGGATATCACATCTCATGTTATAGGAAGGGTCTCAGGTTTGGTATAAGCATTGAGATATCACATCTCTGCTATCGGAAGCGGCTCAGGATTGGAATGGGAAGGAGTTGGATATCCCATCTCATGTTATAGGAAGAGTCTCTGGTTTGGTATTAGAATCATTGAGATATCACATTGCATGCTGTAGGAAGGGTCTAAGGATTGGAATGGGATGGACTTGGATATCACATCTCATGCTATAGGTAGGCTCTCAGGTTTGGTATAAGCATTGAGATATCACATCTCATGCTATAGGAAGGGTCTCAGGATTGGAATGGGAAGGAATTGGATATCACATCTCATGCTGTAGGAAGGGTCTCAGATTTGGTATAAGCATTGAGATATCACATCTCATGCTAAAGGAAGGGTCTCAGGATTGGAATGGGAAGGAGTTGTATATGACATCTCAGGCCATAGGAAGGGTATCAGGTTTGGTATAAGCATTGAGATATCACATCTCTGCTATCGGAAGGGTCTCAGGATTGGAATGGGAAGGAGTTGGATATCCCATCTCATGTTATAGGAATGGTCTCAGGTTTGGTATTAGAAGCATAGAGATATCACATCTCATGCTATAGGAAGGGTCTCAGGATTGGAATGGGAAGGACTTGGATGTCACATCTCATGCTGTAGGGAGGGTCTCAAGTTTGATATTAGAAGCATTGAGATAACAAATCTCATGATATCGGAAGGGTCTCAGGATTGGAATGGGAAGGAGTTGGATATCACATCTCATGATAAAGGAAGGGTCTAAGGTTTGGAAGGGGAAGGATTTGGATATCACATCTCATGTTATAGGACGGGTCTCAGGTTTGGTATTAGAAGCATTGAGATATCAAGTCTCATGGTATAAGAAGGGTCTCAGAATTGGAATGGGAAGGAGTTGGATATCACACCTCAAGCTATAGGAAGGGTCTCAGGATTGGAATGGGAAGGAGTTTGATATCACATCTCATGCCATAGTATGGGTCTCAGGTTTGGTAGAAGCATTGGGATATCACATCTCATGCTATCGGAAGGGTATCAGTATTGGATTTGGAAGAAGTTGGATATCCCATCTCATGCTATAGGAAGGGTCTCAGGTTGGAATGGGAAGGAGTTGGATATCACATTTCATGTTATAGGAAGGGTCTCAGGATTGGAATGGGAAGGACTTGGATATCATATCTCATGCTATAGGAAGGCTCTCAGGTTTGGAAGGGGAAGGAGTTGGATATCACATTTCATGTTAGAGGAAGGATCTCAGGTTTGGTATAAGCATTGAGATATCACATCTCATGCTATAGGAAGGGTCTCAGGTTGGAATGGGAAGGAGTTGGATATCACATTTCATGTTATAGGAAGGGTCTCAGGATTGGATTGGGAAGGACTTGGATATCATATCTCATGCTATAGGAAGGCTCTCAGGTTTGGAAGGGGAAGGAGTTGGATATCATATTTCATGTTAGAGGAAGGATCTCAGGTTTGGTATTAGAGGCCTTGAGATATCACATCTCATGCTATAGGAAGGGTCTCAGGATTGGAATGGGAAGGAGTTGGATATCACATCTCAAGCTTTAGGAAGGGTCTCAGGTTTGGTATAAGCATTGAGATAGCACATCTCATGCTATAGGAAGGGTCTCAGGATTGGAATGGGAAGGAGTTGGATATCACATCTCATGTTATAGGAAGGATCTCAGGTTTGGTATTAGAAGCATTGAGACATCACATCTCATGCTATAGGAAGGGTCTCAGGATTGGAATGGGAAGGAGTTGGATATCACATCTCATGCTATAGGAAGGGTCTCAGATTTGGTATAAGCATTGAGATATCACATCTCTGCTATCGGAAGGGTCTCAGGATTGGAATGGGAAGGAGTTGGATATCCCATCTCATGCTATAGGGAGGGTCTCAATTTTGATATTAGAAGCATTGAGATAACAAATCTCATGATATCGGAAGGGTCTCAGGATTGGAATGGGAAGGAGTTGGATATCACATCTCATGATAAAGGAAGGGTCTAAGGTTTGGAAGGGGAAAGATTTGGATATCACATCTCATGTTATAGGACGGGTCTCAGGTTTGGTATTAGAAGCATTGAGATATCAAGTCTCATGGTATAGGAAGGGTCTCAGAATTGGAATGGGAAGGAGTTGGATATCACATCTCAAGCTATAGGAAGAGTCTCAGGATTGGAATGGGAAGGAGTTTGATATCACATCTCATGCCATAGTATGGTTCTCAGGTTTGATAGAAGCATTGGGATATCACATCTCATGCTATTGGAAGGGTATCAGTATTGGATTTGGAAGGAGTTGGATATCCCATCTCATGCTATAGGAAGGGTCTCAGGTTGGAATGGGAAGGAGTTGGATATCACATTTCATGTTATAGGAAGGGTCTCAGGATTGGAATGGGAAGGACTTGGATATCATATCTCATGCTATAGGAAGGCTCTCAGGTTTGGAAGGAGAAGGAGTTGGATATCACATTTCATGTTAGAGGAAGGATCTCAGGTTTGGTATTAGAGGCCTTGAGATATCACATCTCATGCTATAGGAAGGGTCTCAGGTTGGAATGGGAAGGAGTTGGATATCACATTTCATGTTATAGGAAGGGTCTCAGGATTGGAATGGGAAGGAGTTGGATATCACATCTCAAGCTTTAGGTGGGTCTCAGGTTTGGTATAAGCATTGAGATAGCACATCTCATGCTATAGGAAGGGTCTCAGGATTGGAATGGGAAGGAGTTGGATATCACATCTCATGTTATAGGAAAGATCTCAGGTTTGGGATTAGAAGCATTGAGACATCACATCTCATGTTATAGGAAGGGTCTCAGGATTGGAATGGGAAGAAGTTGGATATCACATCTCATGCTATTGAAAGGGTCTCAGGTTTGCAAGGGGAAAGAATTGTATATCCAATCTCATGTTATAGGACTGGTCTCAGGTTTGGTATTAGAAGCATTGAGATATCACATCGCATGCTGTAGGAAGGTTCTCAGGTTTGGAATGGGGAGGAATTGGATATCACATCTCATGTCATAGGAAGGATCTCAGGTTTGGTATTAGAAGCATTGAGATATCACATCTCATGCTATAGGAATGGTCTCAGGATTGGAATGGGAAGGAGTTGGATATTACATTCCTGCTATAGGAAGGGTCTCATGTTTGGAATGGGAATGTGTTGGATATCACATATGCTATAGGAAGGGTCTCAGGTTTGGAACGGGAAGGAGTTGGATATCACATCTCATGTTATAGGAAGGGTCTCAGGTTTGGTATAAGCATTGAGATATCACATCTCTGCTATCGGAAGTGTCTCAGGATTGGAATGGGAAGGTGTTGGATATCCCATCTCATGTTATAGGACGGGTCTCAGGTTTGTTATTAGAATCATTGAGATATCATATTGCATGCTGTAGGAAGGGTCTAAGGATTGGAATGGGAAGGAGTTGGATATCCCATCTCATGTTATAGGAAGAGTCTCAAGTTTGGTATTAGAAGCATTTAGATATCACATCTCATGCTATAGGAAGTGTCTCAGGATTGGAATGGGAAGGAGTTGGATATCACATTTCATGTTAGAGGAAGGATCTCAGGTTTGGTATTAGAGGCATTGAGATATCACATCTCATGCTATAGGAAGGGTCTCAGGATTGGAATGGGAAGGAGTTGGATATCACATCTCATGCTATAGGAAGGGTCTCAGGTTTGGTATAAGCATTGAGATATCACATCTCATGCTATAGGAAGGGTCTCAGGATTGGAATGGGAAGGAGTTGGATATCACATCTCATGGTATAGGAAGGATCTCAGGTTTGGTATTAGAAGCATTGAGACATCACATCTCATGCTATCGGAAGGGTCTCAGGATTGGAATGGGAAGGACTTGGATATCACATCTCATGCTATAGGGAGGGTCTCAAGTTTGATATTAGAAGCATTGAGATATCATATCTCATGCTATAGGAAGGGTCTCAGGATTGGAATGGGAAGGAGTTGGATATCACATCTCATGCTATAGGAAGGGTCTCAGGTTTGGTATAAGCAGTGAGATATCACATCTCATGCTATAGGAAGTGTCTCAGGATTGGAATGGGAAGGAGTTGGATATCACATCTCATGTTATAGGAAGGATCTCAGGTTTGGTATAAGCATTGAGATATCACATCTCTACTATCGGAAGGGTCTCAGGATTGGAATAAGAAGGAGTTGGATATTCCCATCTCATGTTATAGGAAGGGTCTCAGGTTTGGTATTAGAAGCATTGAGATATCACATCTCATGCTATAGAAAGGGTCTCAGGATTGGAATGGGAAAGACTTGGATATCACATCTCATGCTATAAGGAGGGTCTCAAGTTTGATATTAGAAGCATTGAGATATCACATCTCATGATATCGGAAGGGTCTCAAGGATGGAATGGGAAGGAGTTGGATATCACATCTCATGATAAAGGAAGTGTCTAAGGTTTGGAAGGGGAAGGAGTTTGATATCACATCTCATGCCATAGTATGGGTCTCAGGTTTGGTAGAAGCATTGGGATATCACATCTCATGCTATCGGAAGGGTATCAGGATTGGATTTGGAAGGAGTTGGATATCCCATCTCATGCTATAGGAAGGGTCTCAGGTTGGAATGGGAAGGAGTTGGATATCACATCTCATGTTATAGGAAGGGTCTCAGGATTGGAATTAGAAGGACTTGGATATCACATCTCATGCTATAGGAAGGCTCTCAGGTTTGGAAGGGGAAAGAGTTGGATATCACATTTCATGTTAGAGGTAGGATCTCAGGTTTGGTATTAGAGGCATTGAGATATCACATCTCATGCTATCAGAAGAGTCTCAGGATTGGAATGGGAAGGAGTTGGATATCACATCTCATGCTAAAGGGAGGGTCTCAGGTTTGGAAGGGGAAGGATTTGGATATCACATCTCGTGTTATAGGAAGGATCTCAGGTTTGGTATTAGAAGCATTGAGATATCACATCTCATGCTATCGGAAGGATCTCAGGTTTGGTATAGAAGCATTGAGATATCACATCTCATGCTATCAGAAGGTTCTCAGGATTGGAATGGGAAGGAGTTGGATATCACATCTCATGCTAAAGGGAGGGTCTCAGGTTTGGAAGGGGAAGGATTTGGATATCATATCTCATGTTATCAGAAGGATCTCAGGTTTGGTATTAGAAGTATTGAGATATCACATCTCATGCTATAGGAAGGGTCTCAGGATTGGAATGGGAAGGAGCTGGATATCACATCTCATGCTAAAGGAAGGGTCTCAGGTTTGGAATGGGAAGGAGTTGGATATCACATCTCATGTTATAGGAAGGGTCTCAGGTTTGGTATAAGCATTGAGATATCACATCTCTGCTATCTGAAGTGTCTCAGTATTGGAATGGGAAGGACTTGGATATCACATCTCATGCTATAGATAGGCTCTCAGGTTTGGAAAGGGAAGGAGTTGGATATCACATTTCATGTTAGAGGAAGGATCTCAGGTTTGGTATTAGAGGCATTGAGATATCAGATCTCAGGCTATAGGAAGGGTCTCAGGATTGGAATGGGAAGGAGTTGGATATCACATCTCATGCTAGAGGAAGGGTCTCAGGTTTGGTATAAGCATTGAGATATCACATCCCGTGCTATAGGAAGGGTCTCAGGATTGGAATGGGAAGGAGTTGTATATGACATCTCATGCCGCAGGAAGGGTCTCAGGTTTGGCATAAGCATTGAGATATCACATCTCTGCTATCGAAAGGGTCTTAGGATTGGAATGGGAAGGAGTTGGATATCCCATCTCATGTTATAGGAAGAGTCTCAGGTTTGGTATTAGAAGCATTGAGATATCCCATCTCATGATATAGGAAGGGTCTCAGTTTGGAATGGGAAGGAGTTGGATATTACATTCCTGCTATAGGAAGGGTCTCATGTTTGGAATGGGAATGTGTTGGATATCACATATGCTATAGGAAGGGTCTCAGGTTTGGAACGGGAAGGAGTTGGATATCACATCTCATGTTATAGGAAGGGTCTCAGGTTTGGTATAAGCATTGAGATATCACATCTCTGCTATCGGAAGTGTCTCAGGATTGGAATGGGAAGGTGTTGGATATCCCATCTCATGTTATAGGACGGGTCTCAGGTTTGTTATTAGAATCATTGAGATATCATATTGCATGCTGTAGGAAGGGTCTAAGGATTGGAATGGGAAGGAGTTGGATATCCCATCTCATGTTATAGGAAGAGTCTCAAGTTTGGTATTAGAAGCATTTAGATATCACATCTCATGCTATAGGAAGTGTCTCAGGATTGGAATGGGAAGGAGTTGGATATCACATTTCATGTTAGAGGAAGGATCTCAGGTTTGGTATTAGAGGCATTGAGATATCACATCTCATGCTATAGGAAGGGTCTCAGGATTGGAATGGGAAGGAGTTGGATATCACATCTCATGCTATAGGAAGGGTCTCAGGTTTGGTATAAGCATTGAGATATCACATCTCATGCTATAGGAAGGGTCTCAGGATTGGAATGGGAAGGAGTTGGATATCACATCTCATGGTATAGGAAGGATCTCAGGTTTGGTATTAGAAGCATTGAGACATCACATCTCATGCTATCGGAAGGGTCTCAGGATTGGAATGGGAAGGACTTGGATATCACATCTCATGCTATAGGGAGGGTCTCAAGTTTGATATTAGAAGCATTGAGATATCATATCTCATGCTATAGGAAGGGTCTCAGGATTGGAATGGGAAGGAGTTGGATATCACATCTCATGCTATAGGAAGGGTCTCAGGTTTGGTATAAGCAGTGAGATATCACATCTCATGCTATAGGAAGTGTCTCAGGATTGGAATGGGAAGGAGTTGGATATCACATCTCATGTTATAGGAAGGATCTCAGGTTTGGTATAAGCATTGAGATATCACATCTCTACTATCGGAAGGGTCTCAGGATTGGAATAAGAAGGAGTTGGATATTCCCATCTCATGTTATAGGAAGGGTCTCAGGTTTGGTATTAGAAGCATTGAGATATCACATCTCATGCTATAGAAAGGGTCTCAGGATTGGAATGGGAAAGACTTGGATATCACATCTCATGCTATAAGGAGGGTCTCAAGTTTGATATTAGAAGCATTGAGATATCACATCTCATGATATCGGAAGGGTCTCAAGGATGGAATGGGAAGGAGTTGGATATCACATCTCATGATAAAGGAAGTGTCTAAGGTTTGGAAGGGGAAGGAGTTTGATATCACATCTCATGCCATAGTATGGGTCTCAGGTTTGGTAGAAGCATTGGGATATCACATCTCATGCTATCGGAAGGGTATCAGGATTGGATTTGGAAGGAGTTGGATATCCCATCTCATGCTATAGGAAGGGTCTCAGGTTGGAATGGGAAGGAGTTGGATATCACATCTCATGTTATAGGAAGGGTCTCAGGATTGGAATTAGAAGGACTTGGATATCACATCTCATGCTATAGGAAGGCTCTCAGGTTTGGAAGGGGAAAGAGTTGGATATCACATTTCATGTTAGAGGTAGGATCTCAGGTTTGGTATTAGAGGCATTGAGATATCACATCTCATGCTATCAGAAGAGTCTCAGGATTGGAATGGGAAGGAGTTGGATATCACATCTCATGCTAAAGGGAGGGTCTCAGGTTTGGAAGGGGAAGGATTTGGATATCACATCTCGTGTTATAGGAAGGATCTCAGGTTTGGTATTAGAAGCATTGAGATATCACATCTCATGCTATCGGAAGGATCTCAGGTTTGGTATAGAAGCATTGAGATATCACATCTCATGCTATCAGAAGGTTCTCAGGATTGGAATGGGAAGGAGTTGGATATCACATCTCATGCTAAAGGGAGGGTCTCAGGTTTGGAAGGGGAAGGATTTGGATATCATATCTCATGTTATCAGAAGGATCTCAGGTTTGGTATTAGAAGTATTGAGATATCACATCTCATGCTATAGGAAGGGTCTCAGGATTGGAATGGGAAGGAGCTGGATATCACATCTCATGCTAAAGGAAGGGTCTCAGGTTTGGAATGGGAAGGAGTTGGATATCACATCTCATGTTATAGGAAGGGTCTCAGGTTTGGTATAAGCATTGAGATATCACATCTCTGCTATCTGAAGTGTCTCAGTATTGGAATGGGAAGGACTTGGATATCACATCTCATGCTATAGATAGGCTCTCAGGTTTGGAAAGGGAAGGAGTTGGATATCACATTTCATGTTAGAGGAAGGATCTCAGGTTTGGTATTAGAGGCATTGAGATATCAGATCTCAGGCTATAGGAAGGGTCTCAGGATTGGAATGGGAAGGAGTTGGATATCACATCTCATGCTAGAGGAAGGGTCTCAGGTTTGGTATAAGCATTGAGATATCACATCCCGTGCTATAGGAAGGGTCTCAGGATTGGAATGGGAAGGAGTTGTATATGACATCTCATGCCGCAGGAAGGGTCTCAGGTTTGGCATAAGCATTGAGATATCACATCTCTGCTATCGAAAGGGTCTTAGGATTGGAATGGGAAGGAGTTGGATATCCCATCTCATGTTATAGGAAGAGTCTCAGGTTTGGTATTAGAAGCATTGAGATATCCCATCTCATGATATAGGAAGGGTCTCAGTTTGGAATGGGAAGGAGTTGGATATCACATTTCATGTTATAGGAAGGGTCTCAGGATTGGAATGGGAAGGACTTGGATATCATATCCCATGCTATAGGAAGGCTCTAAGGTTTGGAAGGGGAAGGAGTTGGATATCACATTTCATGTTAGAGGAAGGATCTCAGGTTTGGTATTAGAGGCCTTGAGATATCACATCTCATGCTATAGGAAGGGTCTCAGGATTGGAATGGGAAGGAGTTGGTTATCACATCTCAAGCTATAGGAACGGTCTCAGGTTTGGTATAAGCATTGTGATATCACATCTCATGCTATAGGAAGGGTCTCAGGATTGGAATGGGAAGGAGTTGGATATCACATCTCATGTTATAGGAAAGATCTCAGGTTTGGTATTAGAAGCATTGAGACATCACATCTCATGTTATAGGAAGGGTCTCAGGATTGGAATGGGAAGAAGTTGGATATCACATCTCATGCTATAGGAAGGGTATCAGGTTTGGTATAAGCATTGAGATATTACATCTCATGCTATAGGAAGGGTCTCAGGATTGGAATGGGAAGGAGTTGTATATGACATCTCATGCTATAGGAAGGGTCTCAGGTTTGGTATAAGCATTGAGATATCACATCACATGCTATAGGAAGGGTCTCAGGATTGGAATGGGAAGGACTTGGATATCACATCTCATGCTATAGGCAGGGTCTCAGGTTTGGAAAGGGAATGAGATGGATATCACATTTCATGTTAGAGGTAGGATCTCAGGTTTGGTATTAGAGGCATTGAGATATCACATCTCATGCTATCAGAAGGGTCTCAGGATTGGAATGGGAAGGAGTTGGATATCACATCTCATGCTAAAGGGAGGGTCTCAGGTTTGGAAGGGGAAGGATTTGGAAATCACATCTCATGTTATAGGAAGGATCTCAGGTTTGGTATTAGAAGCATTGAGATATCACATCTCATGCTTTCATAGGGGTCTCAGGATTGGAATGGGAAGGAGTTGGATATCACATCTGATGTTATAGGAAGGATCTCAGGTTTGGTATTAGAAGCATTGAGACATCACATCTCATGCTATAGGAATGGTCTCAGGATTGGAATGGGAAGGAGATGGATATCACATCTCATGCTATAGGAAGGGTCTCAGATTTGGTATAAGCATTGAGATATCACATCTCATGCTATAGGAAGGGTCTCAGGATTGGAATGGGAAGGAGTTGTATATGACATCTCAGGCCATAGGAAGGGTCTCAGGTTTGGTATAAGCATTGAGATATCACATCTCTGCTATCGGAAGGGTCTCAGGATTGGAATGGGAAGGAATTGGATATCACATCTCATGTTATAGGAAGGATCTCAGGTTTGGTATTAGAAGCATTGAGATATCCCTTCTCATGCTATAGGAAGGGTCTCAGGATTGGAATGTGAAGGATTTGGATATCACATCTCATGCTAAAGGAAGGGTCTCAGGTTTGGTAGAAGCATTGAGATATCACGTCTCTGCTATCGGAAGGGTCTCAGGATTGGATTGGGAAGGAGTTGGATATCCCTTCTCATGCTATAGGAAGGGTCTCAGGTTTGGTATAAGCATTGAGATATCACATCTCTGCTATCGGAAGGGTCTCAGGATTGGATTGGGAAGGAGTTGGATATCCCTTCTCATGCTATAGGAAGTGTCTCAGGTTGGAATGGGAAGGAGTTGGATATCACATCTCATGTTATAGGAAGGGTCTCAGGATTGGAATGGGAAGGATTTGGATATCACATCTCTTGCTATAGGAAGGGTCTCAGGATTGGAATGGGTAGGAGTTGGATATTACTTTCTTGCTATAGGATGGGTCTCATGTTTGGAATGGGAAGGAGTTGGATATCACATATGCTATAGTTAGTGTCTCAGGTTTGGAACGGGAAGGAGTTGGATATCACATCTCATGTTACAGGAAGGGTCTCAGGTTTGGTATAAGCATTGAGATATCACATCTCTGCGATCGGAAGTGGCTCAGGATTGGAATGGGAAGGAGTTGGATATCCCATCTCATGTTATAGGACGAGTCTCTGGTTTGGTATTAGAATCATTGAGATATCACATCGCATGCTGTAGGAAGGGTCTAAGGATTGGAATGGGATGGACTTGGATATCACATCTCATGCTATAGATAGGCTCTTAGGTTTGGAAAGGGAAGGAGTTGGATATCACATTTCATGTTAGAGGAAGGATCTCAGGTTTGGTATTAGAAGCATTGAGATATCACATCTCATGCTATAGGAAGGGTCTCAGGATTGGAATGGGAAGGAGCTGGATATCACATCTCATGCTAAAGGAAGGGTCTCAGGTTTGGAACGGGAAGGATTTGGATATCACATCTCATGTTATAGGAACGGTCTCAGGTTTGGTATAAGCATTGAGATATCACATCTCTGCTATCGGAAGTGTCTCAGGATTGGAATGGGAAGGAGTTGGATATCCCATCTCATGTTATAGGACGGGTCTCAGGTTTGTTATTAGAATCATTGAGATATCATATTGCATGCTGTAGGAAGGGTCTAAGGGTTGGAATGGGAAGGACTTGGATATCACATCTCATGCTATAGATAGGCTCCTAGGTTTGGAAAGGGAAGGAGTTGGATATCACATTTCATGTTAGAGGAAGGATCTCAGGTTTGGTATTAGAAGCATTGAGATATCACATCTCATGCTATAGGAAGGGTCTCAGGATTGGAATGGGAAGTAGTTGGATATCACATCTCATGCTATAGGAAGGGTCTCAGGTTTGGTATAAGCATTGAGATATCACATCTCATGCTATAGGACGGGTCTCAGGATTGGAATGGAAGGAGTTGGATATCACATCTCATGTTATAGTAAGGATCTCAGGTTTGGTATTAGAAGCATTGAGACATCACATCTCATGCTGTAGGAAGGGTCTCAGGGTTGGAATGGGAAGGAGTTGGATATCACATCTCATCCAATAGGAAGGGTCTCAGGTTTGGAATGGGAAGGAATTGGATATCACATCTCATGTTATAGGAAGGATCTCAGGTTTGGTATTAGAAGCATTGAGATATCACATCTCATGCTATAGGAAGGGTCTCAGGATTGGAATGTGAAGGATTTGGATATCACATCTCATGCTAAAGGAAGGGTCTCAGGTTTGGTAGAAGCATTGAGATATCACGTCTCTGCTATCGGAAGGGTCTCAGGATTGGATTGGGAAGGAGTTGGATATCCCTTCTCATGCTATAGGAAGGGTCTCAGGATTTGAATTGCAAGGAGTTGGATATCACATCTCATGCCATAGGAAGGGTCTCAGGTTTGGTATAAGCATTGAGATATCACATCTCTGCTATCGGAAGGGTCTCAGGATTGGATTGGGAAGGAGTTGGATATCCCTTCTCATGCTATAGGAAGTGTCTCAGGTTGGAATGGTAAGGAGTTGGATATCACATCTCATGTTATAGGAAGGGTCTCAGGATTGGAATGGGAAGGATTTGGATATCACATCTCTTGCTATAGGAAGGGTCTCAGGATTGGAATGGGTAGGAGTTGGATATTACTTTCTTGCTATAGGAAGGGTCTCATGTTTGGAATGGGAAGGAGTTGGATATCACATATGCTACAGTTAGTCTCTCAGGTTTGGAACGGGAAGGAGTTGGATATCACATCTCATGTTATAGGAAGGGTCTCAGGTTTGGTATAAGCATTGAGATATCACATCTCTGCTATCGGAAGCGGCTCAGGATTGGAATGGGAAGGAGTTGGATATCCCATCTCATGTTATAGGAAGAGTCTCTGGTTTGGTATTAGAATCATTGAGATATCACATCGCATGCTGTTGGAAGGGTCTAAGGATTGGAATGGGATGGACTTGGATATCACATCTCATGCTATAGGTAGGCTCTCAGGTTTGGTATAAGCATTGAGATGTCACATCTCATGCTATAGGAAGGGTCTCAGGATTGGAATGGGAAGGATTTGGATATCACATCTCATGCTATAGGAAGGGTCTCAGATTTGGTATAAGCATTGAGATATCACATCTCATGCTAAAGGAAGGGTCTCAGGTTTGGAAAGGGAAGGAGTTGGATATCACATTTCATGTTAGAGGAAGGATCTCAGGTTTGGTATTAGAAGCATTGAAATATCACATCTCATGCTATAGGACGGGTCTCAGGATTGGAATGGAAGGAGTTGGATATCACATCTCATGCTATAGGAAGGGTCTCAGGTTTGGTATAAGCATTGAGATATCACATCTCATGCTATAGGACGGGTCTCAGGATTGGAATGGAAGGAGTTGGATATCACATCTCATGTTATAGGAAGGATCTCAGGTTTGGTATTAGATGCATTGAGACATCACATCTCATGCTATAGGAAGGGTCTCAGGGTTGGAATGGGAAGGAGTTGGATATCACATCTCATCCAATAGGAAGGGTCTCAGGTTTGGAATGGGAAGGAATTGGATATCACATCTCATGTTATAGGAAGAATCTCAGGTTTGGTATTAGAAGCATTGAGATATCACATCTCATGCTATAGGAAGGGTCTCAGGATTGGAATGTGAAGGATTTGGATATCACATCTTATGCTAAAGGAAGGGTCTCAGGTTTGGTAGAAGCATTTAGATATCACGTTTCTGCTATCGAAAGGGTCTCAGGATTGGATTGGGAAGGAGTTGGATATCCCTTCTCATGCTATAGGAAGGGTCTCAGGATTTGAATGGGAAGGAGTTGGATATCACATCTCATGTTATAGGAAGGGTCTCAGGATTGGAATGGGTAGGAGTTGGATATTACTTTCTTGCTATAGGAAGGGTCTCATGTTTGGAATGGGAAGCAGTTGGATATCACATATGCTATAGTTAGTGTCTCAGGTTTGGAACGGGAAGGAGTTGGATATCCCATCTCATGTTATAGGAAGAGTCTCTGGTTTGGTATTAGAATCATTGAGATATCACATCGCATGCTGTAGGAAGGGTCTAAGGATTGGAATGGGATGGACTTGGATATCACATCTCATGCTATAGGTAGGCTCTCAGGTTTGGTATAAGCATTGAGATATCACATCTCATGCTATAGGAAGGGTCTCAGGATTGGAATGGGAAGGAATTGGATATCACATCTCATGCTATAGGAAGGGTCTCAGATTTGGTATAAGCATTGAGATATCAGATCTCATGCTAAAGAAAGGGTCTCAGGATTGGAATGGGAAGGAGTTGTATATGACATCTCAGGCCATAGGAAGGGTCTCAGGTTTGGTATAAGCATTGAGATATCACATCTCTGCTATCGGAAGGGTCTCAGGATTGGAATGGGAAGGAGTTGGATATCCCATCTCATGTTATAGGAATGGTCTCAGGTTTGGTATTAGAAGCATAGAGATATCACATCTCATGCTATAGGAAGGGTCTCAGGATTGGAATGGGAAGGACTTGGATGTCACATCTCATGCTATAGGGAGGGTCTCAAGTTTGATATTAGAAGCATTGAGATAACAAATCTCATGATATCGGAAGGGTCTCAGGATTGGAATGGGATGGAGTTGGATATCACATCTCATGATAAAGGAAGGGTCTAAGGTTTGGAAGGGGAAGGATTTGGATATCACATCTCATGTTATAGGACGGGTCTCAGTTTTGGTATTAGAAGCATTGAGATATCAAGTCTCATGGTATAAGAAGGGTCTCAGAATTGGAATGGGAAGGAGTTGGATATCACACCTCAAGCTATGGGAAGGGTCTCAGGATTGGAATGGGAAGGAGTTTGATATCACATCTCATGCCATAGTATGGGTCTCAGGTTTGGTAGAAGCATTGGGATATCACATCTCATGCTATCGGAAGGGTATCAGTATTGGATTTGGAAGAAGTTGGATATCCCATCTCATGCTATAGGAAGGGTCTCAGGTTGGAATGGGAAGGAGTTGGATATCACATTTCATGTTATAGGAAGGGTCTCAGGATTGGAATGGGAAGGACTTGGATATCATATCTCATGCTATAGGAAGGCTCTCAGGTTTGGAAGGGGAAGGAGTTGGATATCACATCTCAAGCTATAGGAAGGGTCTCAGGATTGGAATGGGAAGGAGTTGGATATCACATCTCAAGCTATAGGAAGGGTCTCAGGTTTGGTATAAGCATTGAGATATCACATCTCATGCTATAGGAAGGGTCTCAGGATTGGAATGGGAAGGAGTTGGATATCACATCTCATGTTATAGGAAATATCTCAGGTTTGGTATTAGATGCATTGAGACATCACATCTCATGTTATAGGAAGGGTCTCAGGATTGGAATGGGAAGAAGTTGGATATCACATCTCATGCTATAGGAAAGGTCTCAGGGTTGGTATAAGCATTGAGATATCACATCTCATGCTATAGGAAGGGTCTCGGGATTGGAACGGGAAGGAGTTGTATATGACATCTCATGCCATAGGAAGGGTCTCAGGTTTGGTATAAGCATTGAGATATCACATCACATGCTATAGGAAGGGTCTCAGGATTGGAATGGGAAGGACTTGGATATCACATCTCATGCTATAGGCAGGGCCTCAGGTTTGGAAAGGGAAGGAGATGGATATCACATTTCATGTTAGAGATAGGATCTCAGGTTTGGTATTAGAGGCATTGAGATATCACATCTCATGCTATCAGAAGGGTCTCAGGATTCGAATGGGAAGGAGTTGTATATCACATCTCATGCTAAATGGAGGGTCTCAGGTTTGGAAGGGGAAGGATTTGGAAATCACATCTCATGTTATAGGAAGGATCTCAGGTTTGGTATTAGAAGCATTGAGATATCACATCTCATGCTATCGGAAGTATCTCAGGTTTGGTATTAGAGGCATTGAGATATCACATCTCATGCTATCATAAGGGTCTCAGGATTGGAATGGGAAGGAGTTGGATATCACATCTCATGTTATTGGAAGGATCTCAGGTTTGGTATTAGAAGCATTGAGACATCACATCTCATGCTATAGGAAGGGTCTCAGGATTGGAATGGGAAGGAGTTGAATATCACATCTCATGCTATAGGAAGGGTCTCAGATTTGGTATAAGCATTGAGATATCACATCTCATGCTATAGGAAGGGTCTCAGGATTGGATTGGGAAGGAGTTGTATATGACATCTCATGTTATAGGAAGGGTCTCAGGTTTGGTATTAGAAGCATTGAGATATCACATCTCATGCTATAGGAAGGGTCTCAGGATTGGAATGAGGAGGACTTGGATGTCACATCTCATGCTATAGGGAGGGTCTCAAGTTTGATATTAGAAGCATTGAGATAACAAATCTCATGATATCGGAAGGGTCTCAGGATTGGAATGGGAAGGAGTTGGATATCACATCTCATGATAAAGGAAGGGTCTAAGGTTTGGAAGGGGAAAGATTTGGATATCACATCTCATGTTATAGGACGGGTCTCAGGTTTGGTATTAGAAGCATTGAGATATCAAGTCTCATGGCATAGGAAGGGTCTCAGAATTGGAATGGGAAGGAGTTGGATATCACATCTCAAGCTATAGGAAGAGTCTCAGGATTGGAATGGGAATGAGTTTGATATCACATCTCATGCCATAGTATGGGTCTCAGGTTTGGTAGAAGCATTGGGATATCACATCTCATGCTATTGGAAGGGTATCAGTATTGGATTTGGAAGGAGTTGGATATCCCATCTCATGCTATAGGAAGGGTCTCAGGTTGGAATGGGAAGGAGTTGGATATCACATTTCATGTTATAGGAAGGGTCTCAGGATTGGAATGGGAAGGACTTGGATATCATATCTCATGCTATAGGAAGGCTCTCAGGTTTGGAAGGGGAAGGAGTTGGATATCACATTTCATGTTAGAGGAAGGATCTCAGGTTTGGTATTAGAGGCCTTGAGATATCACATCTCATGCTATAGGAAGGGTCTCAGGATTGGAATGGGAAGGAGTTGGATATCACATCTCAAGCTTTAGGAAGGGTCTCAGGTTTGGTATAAGCATTGAGATAGCACATCTCATGCTATAGGAAGGGTCTCAGGATTGGAATGGGAAGGAGTTGGATATCACATCTCATATTATAGGAAAGATCTCAGGTTTGGTATTAGAAGCATTGAGACATCACATCTCATGTTATAGGAAGGGTCTCAGGATTGGAATGGGAAGAAGTTGGATATCACATCTCATGCTATAGGAAGGGTCTCAGGTTTGGAAGGGGAAGGAGTTGGATATCCAATCTCATGTTATAGGACTGGTCTCAGGTTTGGTATTAGAAGCATTGAGATATCACATTGCATGCTGTAGGAAGGTTCTCAGGTTTGGTATTAGAAGCATTGAGACATCACATCTCATGCTATAGGAAGGGTCTCAGGATTGGAATGGGAAGGAGTTGGATATCACATCTCATGTTATAGGAAGGATCTCAGGTTTGGTATTAGAAGCATTGAGACATCACATCTCATGCTATAGGAAGGGTCTCAGGATTGGAATGGGAAGGAGTTGGATATCACATCTCATACTATAGGAAGGGTCTCACATTTGGTATAAGCATTGAGATATCACATCTCATGCTATAGGAAGGGTCTCAGGATTGGATTGGGAAGGAGTTGTATATGACATCTCAGGCCATAGGGAGGGTCTCAGGATTGGTATAAGCATTGAGATATCACATCTCTGCTATCGGAAGGGTCTCAGGATTGGAATGGGAAGGAGTTGGATATCCAATCTCATGTTATAGGAAGGGTCTCAGGTTTGGTATTAGAAGCATTGAGATATCACATCTCATGCTATAGGAAGGGTCTCAGGATTGGAATGGGGAGGACTTGGATGTCACATCTCATGCTATAGGGAGGGTCTCAAGTTTGATATTAGAAGCATTGAGATAACAAATCTCATGATATCGGAAGGGTCTCAGGATTGGAATGGGAAGGAGTTGGATATCACATCTCATGATAAAGGAAGGGTCTAAGGTTTGGAAGGGGAAAGATTTGGATATCACATCTCATGTTATAGGACGGGTCTCAGGTTTGGTATTAGAAGCATTGAGATATCAAGTCTCATGGCATAGGAAGGGTCTCAGAATTGGAATGGGAAGGAGTTGGATATCACATCTCAAGCTATAGGAAGAGTCTCAGGATTGGAATGGGAATGAGTTTGATATCACATCTCATGCCATAGTATGGGTCTCAGGTTTGGTAGAAGCATTGGGATATCACAATTCATGCTATTGGAAGGGTATCAGTATTGGATTTCGAAGGAGTTGGATATCCCATCTCATGCTATAGGAAGGGTCTCAGGTTGGAATGGGAAGGAGTTGGATATCACATTTCATGTTATAGGAAGGGTCTCAGGATTGGAATGGGAAGGACTTGGATATCATATCTCATGCTATAGGAAGGCTCTCAGGTTTGGAAGGGGAAGGAGTTGGATATCACATTTCATGTTAGAGGAAGGATCTCAGGTTTGGTATTAGAGGCCTTGAGATATCACATCTCATGCTATAGGAAGGGTGTCAGGATTGGAATGGGAAGGAGTTGGATATCACATCTCAAGCTTTAGGAAGGGTCTCAGGTTTGGTATAAGCATTGCGATAGCACATCTCATGCTATAGGAAGGGTCTCAGGATTGGAATGGGAAGGAGTTGGATATCACATCTCATGTTATAGGAAAGATCTCAGGTTTGGTATTAGAAGCATTGAGACATCACATCTCATGTTATAGGAAGGGTCTCAGGATTGGAATGGGAAGAAGTTGGATATCACATCTCATGCTATAGGAAGGGTCTCAGGTTTGGAAGGGGAAGGAGTTGGATATCCAATCTCATGTTATAGGACTGGTCTCAGGTTTGGTATTAGAAGCATTGAGATATCACATCGCATGCTGTAGGAAGGTTCTCAGGTTTGGTATTAGAAGCATTGAGACATCACATCTCATGCTATAGGAAGGGTCTCAGGATTGGAATGGGAAGGAGTTGGATATCACATCTCATGCTATAGGAAGGGTCTCACATTTGGTATAAGCATTGAGATATCACATCTCATGCTATAGGAAGGGTCTCAGGATTGGATTGGGAAGGAGTTGTATATGACATCTCAGGCCATGGGAAGGGTCTCAGGATTGGTATAAGCATTGAGATATCACATCTCTGCTATCGGAAGGGTCTCAGGATTGGAATGGGAAGGAGTTGGATATCCCATCTCATGTTATAGGAAGGGTCTCAGGTTTGGTATTAGAAGCATTGAGATATCACATCTCATGCTATAGGAAGGGTCTCAGGATTGGAATGGGGAGGACTTGGATGTCACATCTCATGCTATAGGGAGTGTCTCAAGTTTGATATTAGAAGCATTGAGATAACAAATCTCATGATATCGGAAGGGTCTCAGGATTGGAATGGGAAGGAGTTGGATATCACATCTCATGATAAAGGAAGAGTCTAAGGTTTGGAAGGGGAAAGATTTGGATATCACATCTCATGTTATAGGACGGGTCTCAGGTTTGGTATTAGAAGCATTGAGATATCAAGTCTCATGGCATAGGAAGGGTCTCAGAATTGGAATGTGAAGGAGTTGGATATCACATCTCAAGCTATAGGAAGAGTCTCAGGATTGGAATGGGAAGGAGTTTGATATCACCTCTCATGCCATAGTATGGGTCTCAGGTTTGGTAGAAGCATTGGGATATCACATTTCATGCTATTGGAAGGGTATCAGTATTGGATTTGGAAGGAGTTGGATATCACATTTCATGTTATAGGAAGGGTCTCAGGTTGGAATGGGAAGGAGTTGGATATCACATTTCATGTTATAGGAAGGGTCTCAGGATTGGAATGGGAAGGACTTGGATATCATATCTCATGCTATAGGAAGGCTCTCAGGTTTGGAAGGGGAAGGAGTTGGATATCACATTTCATGTTAGAGGAAGGATCTCAGGTTTGGTATTAGAGGCCTTGAGATATCACATCTCATGCTATAGGAAGGGTCTCAGGATTGGAATGGGAAGGAGTTGGATATCACATCTCAAGCTTTAGGAAGGGTCTCAGGTTTGGTATAAGCATTGAGATAGCACATCTCATGCTATAGGAAGGGTCTCAGGATTGGAATGGGAAGGAGTTGGATATCACATCTCATGTTATAGGAAGGATCTCAGGTTTGGTATTCGAAGCATTGGGACATCACATCTCATGCTATAGGAAGGGTCTCAGGATTGGAATGGGAAGGAGTTGGATATCACATCTCATGCTATAGGAAGGGTCTCAGATTTGGTATAAGCATTGAGATATCACATCTCTGCTATCGGAAGGGTCTCAGGATTGGAATGGGAAGGAGTTGGATATCCCATCTCATGCTATAGGGAGGGTCTCAATTTTGATATTAGAAGCATTGAGATAACAAATCTCATGATATCGGAAGGGTCTCAGGATTGGAATGGGAAGGAGTTGGATATCACATCTCATGATAAAGGAAGGGTCTAAGGTTTGGAAGGGGAAAGATTTGGATATCACATCTCATGTTATAGGACGGGTCTCAGGTTTGGTATTAGAAGCATTGAGATATCAAGTCTCATGGTATAGGAAGGGTCTCAGAATTGGAATGGGAAGGAGTTGGATATCACATCTCAAGCTATAGGAAGAGTCTCAGGATTGGAATGGGAAGGAGTTTGATATCACATCTCATGCCATAGTATGGTTCTCAGGTTTGATAGAAGCATTGGGATATCACATCTCATGCTATTGGAAGGGTATCAGTATTGGATTTGGAAGGAGTTGGATATCCCATCTCATGCTATAGGAAGGGTCTCAGGTTGGAATGGGAAGGAGTTGGATATCACATTTCATGTTATAGGAAGGGTCTCAGGATTGGAATGGGAAGGACTTGTATATCATATCTCATGCTATAGGAAGGCTCTCAGGTTTGGAAGGAGAAGGAGTTGGATATCACATTTCATGTTAGAGGAAGGATCTCAGGTTTGTTATTAGAGGCCTTGAGATATCACATCTCATGCTATAGGAAGGGTCTCAGGTTGGAATGGGAAGGAGTTGGATATCACATTTCATGTTATAGGAAGGGTCTCAGGATTGGAATGGGAAGGAGTTGGATATCACATCTCAAGCTTTAGGAAGGGTCTCAGGTTTGGTATAAGCATTGAGATAGCACATCTCATGCTATAGGAAGGGTCTCAGGATTGGAATGGGAAGGAGTTGGATATCACATCTCATGTTATAGGAAAGATCTCAGGTTTGGTATTAGAAGCATTGAGACATCACATCTCATGTTATAGGAAGGGTCTCAGGATTGGAATGGGAAGAAGTTGGATATCACATCTCATGCTATAGGAAGGGTCTCAGGTTTGGAAGGGGAAGGAGTTGGATATCCAATCTCATGTTATAGGACTGGTCTCAGGTTTGGTATTAGAAGCATTGAGATATCACATCGCATGCTGTAGGAAGGTTCTCAGGTTTGGAATGGGGAGGAATTGGATATCACATCTCATGTCATAGGAAGGATCTCAGGTTTGGTATTAGAAGCATTGAGATATCACATCTCATGCTATAGGAATGGTCTCAGGATTGGAATGGGAAGGAGTTGGATATTACATTCCTGCTATAGGAAGGGTCTCATGTTTGGAATGGGAATGTGTTGGATATCACATATGCTATAGGAAGGGTCTCAGGTTTGGAACGGGAAGGAGTTGGATATCACATCTCATGTTATAGGAAGGGTCTCAGGTTTGGTATAAGCATTGAGATATCACATCTCTGCTATCGGAAGTGTCTCAGGATTGGAATGGGAAGGTGTTGGATATCCCATCTCATGTTATAGGACGGGTCTCAGGTTTGTTATTAGAATCATTGAGATATCATATTGCATGCTGTAGGAAGGGTCTAAGGATTGGAATGGGAAGGAGTTGGATATCCCATCTCATGTTATAGGAAGAGTCTCAAGTTTGGTATTAGAAGCATTTAGATATCACATCTCATGCTATAGGAAGTGTCTCAGGATTGGAATGGGAAGGAGTTGGATATCACATTTCATGTTAGAGGAAGGATCTCAGGTTTGGTATTAGAGGCATTGAGATATCACATCTCATGCTATAGGAAGGGTCTCAGGATTGGAATGGGAAGGAGTTGGATATCACATCTCATGCTATAGGAAGGGTCTCAGGTTTGGTATAAGCATTGAGATATCACATCTCATGCTATAGGAAGGGTCTCAGGATTGGAATGGGAAGGAGTTGGATATCACATCTCATGTTATAGGAAGGATCTCAGGTTTGGTATTAGAAGCATTGAGACATCACATCTCATGCTATCGGAAGGGTCTCAGGATTGGAATGGGAAGGACTTGGATATCACATCTCATGCTATAGGAAGGGTCTCAAGTTTGATATTAGAAGCATTGAGATATCATATCTCATGCTATAGGAAGGGTCTCAGGATTGGAATGGGAAGGAGTTGGATATCACATCTCATGCTATAGGAAGGGTCTCAGGTTTGGTATAAGCAGTGAGATATCACATCTCATGCTATAGGAAGTGTCTCAGGATTGGAATGGGAAGGAGTTGGATATCACATCTCATGTTATAGGAAGGATCTCAGGTTTGGTATAAGCATTGAGATATCACATCTCTACTATCGGAAGGGTCTCAGGATTGGAATGGGAAGGAGTTGGATATTCCCATCTCATGTTATAGGAAGGGTCTCAGGTTTGGTATTAGAAGCATTGAGATATCACATCTCATGCTATAGGAAGGGTCTCAGGATTGGAATGGGAAGGACTTGGATATCACATCTCATGCTATAAGGAGGGTCTCAAGTTTGATATTAGAAGCATTGAGATATCACATCTCATGATATCGGAAGGGTCTCAAGGATGGAATGGGAAGGAGTTGGATATCACATCTCATGATAAAGGAAGTGTCTAAGGTTTGGAAGGGGAAGGAGTTTGATATCACATCTCATGCCATAGTATGGGTCTCAGGTTTGGTAGAAGCATTGGGATATCACATCTCATGCTATCGGAAGGGTATCAGGATTGGATTTGGAAGGAGTGGGATATCCCATCTCATGCTATAGGAAGGGTCTCAGGTTGGAATGGGAAGGAGTTGGATATCACATCTCATGTTATAGGAAGGGTCTCAGGATTGGAATTAGAAGGACTTGGATATCACATCTCATGCTATAGGAAGGCTCTCAGGGTTGGAAGGGGAAAGAGTTGGATATCACATTTCATGTTAGAGGTAGGATCTCAGGTTTGGTATTAGAAGCATTGAGATATCACATCTCATGCTATCGGAAGGATCTCAGGTTTGGTATAGAAGCATTGAGATATCACATCTCATGCTATCAGAAGGTTCTCAGGATTGGAATGGGAAGGAGTTGGATATCACATCTCATGCTAAAGGGAGGGTCTCAGGTTTGGAAGGGGAAGGATTTGGATATCACATCTCATGTTATAGGAAGGATCTCAGGTTTGGTATTAGAAGCATTGAGATATCACATCTCATGCTATCGGAAGGATCTCAGGTTTGGTATAGAAGCATTGAGATATCACATCTCATGCTATCAGAAGGCTCTCAGGATTGGAATGGGAAGGAGTTGGATATCACATCTCATGCTAAAGGGAGGGTCTCGGGTTTGGAAGGGGAAGGATTTGGATATCATATCTCATGTTATCAGAAGGATCTCAGGTTTGGTATTAGAAGTATTGAGATATCACATCTCATGCTATAGGAAGGGTCTCAGGATTGGAATGGGAAGGAGTTGGTTATCACATCTCATGCTAAAGGAAGGGTCTCAGGTTTGGTAGAAGCATTGAGATATCACATCTCATGCTATAGGAAGGGTCTCAGGATTGGAATGGGAAGGACTTAGATATCACATATCATGCTATAGGGAGGGTCTCAGTTTTGATATTAGAAGCATTGAGATATCACATCTTATGCTATCAGAAGGGTCTCAGGATTGGAATGGGAAGGAGCTGGATATCACATCTCATGCTAAAGGAAGGGTCTCAGGATTGGAATGGGAAGGAGTTGGATATCACATCTCATGCTATAGGAAGGGTCTCAGGTTTGGTATAAGCAGTGAGATATTCCCATTCCAACCTGAGACCCTTCCTATAGCATGAGATGTGATATCTCAAGGCCTCTAATACCAAACCTGAGATCCTTCCTCTAACATGAAATGTGATATCCAACTCCTTCTCCTTCCAAACCTGAGAGCCTTCCTATAGCATGAGATATGATATCCAAGTCCTTCCCATTCCAATCCTGAGACCCTTCCTATAACATGAAATGTGATATCCAACTCCTTCCCATTCCAACCTGAGACCCTTCCTATAGCATGAGATGGGATATCCAACTCCTTCCAAATCCAATACTGATACCCTTCCAATAGCATGAGATGTGATATCTCAATGCTTCTATCAAACCTAAGAACCATACTATGGCATGAGATGTGATATCAAACTCCTTCCCATTCCAATCCTGAGACTCTTCCTATAGCTTGAGATGTGATATCCAACTCCTTCCCATTCCAATTCTGAGACCCTTCCTATACCATGAGACTTGATATCTCAATGCTTCTAATACCAAACCTGAGACCCGTCCTATAACATGAGATGTGATATCCAAATCTTTCCCCTTCCAAACCTTAGACCCTTCCTTTATCATGAGATGTGATATCCAACTCCTTCCCATTCCAATCCTGAGACCCTTCCGATATCATGAGATTTGTTATCTCAATGCTTCTAATATCAAAATTGAGACCCTCCCTATAGCATGAGATGGGATATCCAACTCCTTCCCATTCCAATCCTGAGACCCTTCCGATAGCAGAGATGTGTTATCTCAATGCTTATACCAAATCTGAGACCCTTCCTATAGCATGAGATGTGATATCCAACTCCTTCCCATTCCAATCCTGAGACCCTTCCTATAGCATGAGATGTGATGTCTCAATGCTTCTAATACCAAACCTGAGATCCTTCCTATAACATGAAATGTGATATCCAACTCCTTCCCATTCCAATCCTGAGACCCTTCCTATAGCATGAGATGTGCTATCTCAATGCTTATACCAAACCTGAGACCCTTCCTAAAGCTTGAGATGTGATATCCAACTCCTTCCCATTCCAATCCTGAGACCCTTCCTATAGCATGAGATGTGATATCTCAAGGCCTCTAATACCAAACCTGAGATCCTTCCTCTAACATGAAATGTGATATCCAACTCCTTCCCCTTCCAAACCTGAGAGCCTTCCTATAGCATGAGATATGATATCCAAGTCCTTCCCATTCCAATCCTGAGACCCTTCCTATAACATGAAATGTGATATCCAACTCCTTCCCATTCCAACCTGAGACCCTTCCTATAGCATGAGATGGGATATCCAACTCCTTCCAAATCCAATACTGATACCCTTCCAATAGCATGAGATGTGATATCCCAATGCTTCTACCAAACCTGAGACCCATACTATGGCATGAGATGTGATATCAAACTCCTTCCCATTCCAATCCTGAGACTCTTCCTATAGCTTGAGATGTGATATCCAACTCCTTCACATTCCAATTCTGAGACCCTTCCTATGCCATGAGACTTGATATCTCAATGCTTCTAATAGCAAACCTGAGACCCGTCCTATAACATGAGATGTGATATCCAAATCTTTCCCCTTCCAAACCTTAGACCCTTCCTTTATCATGAGATGTGATATCCAACTCCTTCCCATTCCAATCCTGAGACCCTTCCGATATCATGAGATTTGTTATCTCAATGCTTCTAATATCAAACTTGAGACCCTCCCTGTAGCATGAGATGTGACATCCAAGTCCTCCCCATTCCAATCCTGAGACCCTTCCTATAGCATGAGATGTGATATCTCAATGCTTCTAATACCAAACCTGAGACCCTTCCTATAACATGAGATGGGATATCCAACTCCTTCCCATTCCAATCCTGAGACCCTTCCGATAGCAGAGATGTGATATCTCAATGCTTATACCAATCCTGAGACCCTTCCTATGGCCTGAGATGTCATATACAACTCCTTCCCAATCCAATCCTGAGACCCTTCCTATAGCATGAGATGTGATATCTCAATGCTTATACCAAATGTGAGACCCTTCCTATAGCATGAGATGTGATATCCAACTCCTTCCCATTCCAATCCTGAGACCCTTCCTATAGCATGAGATGTGATGTCTCAATGCTTCTAATACCAAACCTGAGATCCTTCCTATAACATGAGATGTGATATCCAACTCCTTCCCATTCCAATCCTGAGACCCTTCCTATAGCATGAGATGTGATGTCTCAATGCTTCTAATACCAAACCTGAGAACCTTCCTACAGCATGCGATGTGATATCTCAATGCTTCTAATACCAAACCTGAGACCAGTCCTATAACATGAGATTGGATATCCAACTCCTTCCCCTTCCAAACCTGAGACCCTTCCTATAGCATGAGATGTGATATCCAACTTCTTCCCATTCCAATCCTGAGACCCTTCCTATAACATGAGATGTGATGTCTCAATGCTTCTAATACCAAACCTGAGATCTTTCCTATAACATGAGATGTGATATCCAACTCCTTCCCATTCCAATCCTGAGACCCTTCCTATAGCATGAGATGTGCTATCTCAATGCTTATACCAAACCTGAGACCCTTCCTAAAGCTTGAGATGTGATATCCAACTCCTTCCCATTCCAATCCTGAGACCCTTCCTATAGCATGAGATGTGATATCTCAAGGCCTCTAATACCAAACCTGAGATCCTTCCTCTAACATGAAATGTGATATCCAACTCCTTCCCCTTCCAAACCTGAGAGCCTTCCTATAGCATGAGATATGATATCCAAGTCCTTCCCATTCCAATCCTGAGACCCTTCCTATAACATGAAAGTGATATCCAACTCCTTCCCATTCCAACCTGAGACCCTTCCTATAGCATGAGATGGGATATCCAACTCCTTCCAAATCCAATACTGATACCCTTCCAATAGCATGAGATGTGATATCCCAATGCTTCTACCAAACCTGAGACCCATACTATGGCATGAGATGTGATATCAAACTCATTCCCATTCCAATCCTGAGACTCTTCCTATAGCTTGAGATGTGATATCCAACTCCTTCCCATTCCAATTCTGAGACCCTTCCTATGCCATGAGACTTGATATCTCAATGCTTCTAATACCAAACCTGAGACCCGTCCTATAACATGAGATGTGATATCCAAATCTTTCCCCTTCCAAACCTTAGACCCTTCCTTTATCATGAGATGTGATATCCAACTCCTTCCCATTCCAATCCTGAGACCCTTCCGATATCATGAGATTTGTTATCTCAATGCTTCTAATATCAAACTTGAGACCCTCCCTATAGCATGAGATGTGACATCCAAGTCCTCCCCATTCCAATCCTGAGACCCTTCCTATAGCATGAGATGTGATATCTCAATGCTTCTAATACCAAACCTGAGACCCTTCCTATAACATGAGATGTCATATACAACTCCTTCACAATCCAATCCTGAGACCCTTCCTATAGCATGAGATGTGATATCTCAATGCTTATACCAAATCTGAGACCCTTCCTATAGCATGAGATGTGATATTCAACTCCTTCCCATTCCAATCCTGAGACTCTTCCTATAGCATGAGATGTGATGTCTCAATGCTTCTAATACCAAACCTGAGATCCTTCCAATAACATGAGATGTGATATCCAACTCCTTCCCATTCCAATCCTGAGACCCTTATGATAGCATGAGATGTGATATCTCAATGCCTCTAATACCAAACCTGAGATACTTCCGATAGCATGAGATGTGATATCTCAATGCTTCTAATACCAAACCTGAGATCCTTCCTATAACATGAGATGTGATTTCCAAATCCTTCCCCTTCCAAACCTGAGACCCTCCATTTAGCATGAGATGTGATATACAACTCCTTCCCATTCCAATCCTGAGACCCTTCTGATAGCATGAGATGTGATATCTCAATGCCTCTAATACCAAACCTGAGATCCTATCTCTAACATGAAATGTGATATCCATCTCCTTCCCTTTCCAAACCTGAGGCCCTGCCTATAGCATGAGATGTGATATCCAAGTCCTTCCCATTCCAATCCTGAGACCCTTCCTATAGCATGTGATGTGATATCTCAATGCTTATACCAAACCTGAGACCCTTCCTATGGCATGAGATGTCATATACAACTCCTTCCCGTTCCAATCCTGAGACCCTTCCTATAGCATGAGATGTGATATCTCAATGCTTATACCAAACCTGAGACCCTTCCTATAGCATGAGATGTGATATCCAACTTCTTCCCATTCCAATCCTGAGACCCTTCCTATAACATGAGATGTGATGTCTCAATGCTTCTAATACCAAACCTGAGATATTTCCTATAACATGAGATGTGATATCCAACTCCTTCCCATTCCAATCCTGAGACCCTTCCTATAGCATGAGATGTGATATCTCAATGCTTATACCAAACCTGAGACCCTTCCTATAGCTTGAGATGTGATATCCAACTCCTTCCCATTCCAATCCTGAGACCCTTCCTATAGCTTGAGATGTGATATCCAATTCCTTCCCCTTCGAAACCTGAGAGCCTTCCTATAGCATGAGATATGATATCCAAGTCCTTCCCATTCCAATCCTGAGACCCTTCCTATAACATGAAATGTGATATCCAACTCCTTCCCATTCCAACCTGAGACCCTTCCTATAGCATGAGATGGGATATCCAACTTCTTCCAAATCCAATACTGATACCCTTCCGATAGCATGAGATGTGATATC
Source organism: Ambystoma mexicanum (assembly GCF_040938575.1). Classification (NCBI taxonomy): domain Eukaryota; kingdom Metazoa; phylum Chordata; class Amphibia; order Caudata; family Ambystomatidae; genus Ambystoma; species Ambystoma mexicanum. The sequence continues at coordinate 11,767,805 of NW_027182455.1, read as the reverse complement.
CCAATGCTTCTACCAAACCTGAGACCCATACTATGGCATGAGATGTGATATCAAACTCCTTCCCATTCCAATCCTGAGACCCTTCCTATAGCTTGAGGTGTGATATCCAACTCCTTCCCATTCCAATTCTGAGACCCTTCTTATACCATGAGACTTGATATCTCAATGCTTCTAATACCAAAACTGAGACCCGTCCTATAACATGAGATGTGATATCCAAATCCTTCCCCTTCCAAACCTTAGACCCTTCCTTTATCATGAGATGTGATATCCAACTCCTTCCCATTCCAATCCTGAGACCCTTCCGATATCATGAGATTTGTTATCTCAATGCTTCTAATATCAAACTTGAGACCCTCCCTATAGCATGAGATGTGACATCCAAGTCCTTCCCATTCCAATCCTGACACCCTTCCTATAGCATGAGATGTGATATCTCTATGCTTCTAATACCAAACCTGAGACCATTCCTATAACATGAGATGGGATATCCAACTCCTTCCCATTCCAATCCTGAGACCCTTCTGATAGCAGAGATGTGATATCTCAATGCTTATACCAAACCTGAGACCCTTCCTATGGCCTGAGATGTCATATACAACTCCTTCCCATTCCAATCCTGAGACCCTTTCTTTAGCATGAGATGTGATATCTCAATGCTTATACCAAATCTGAGACCCTTCCTATAGCATGAGATGTGATATCCAATTCCTTCCCATTCCAATCCTGAGACCCTTCCTATAGCATGAGATGTGATATCTCAATGCTTATACCAAACCTGAGAGCCTACCTATAGCATGAGATGTGATATCCAAGTCCATCCCATTCCAATCCTTAGACCCTTCCTACAGCATGCGATGTGATATCTCAATGATTCTAATACCAAACCAGAGACTCTTCCTATAACATGAGATGGGATATCCAACTCCTTCCCGTTCCAAACCTGAGACACTAACTATAGCATATGTGATATCCAACTGCTTCCCATTCCAAACATGAGACCCTTCCTATAGCAAGAAAGTAATATCCAACTCCTACCCATTCCAATCCTGAGACCCTTCCTATAGCAAGAGATGTGATATCCAAATCCTTCCCATTCCAATCCTGAGACCCTTCCTATAACATGAGATGTGATATCCAACTCCTTCCCATTCAAATCCTGAGACCCTTCCTATAGCATGAGAAGGGATATCCAACTCCTTCCCAATCCAATCCTGAGACCCTTCCGATAGCAGAAACGTGATATCTCAATGCTTCTACCAAACCTGAGACCCTTCCTTTAGCATGAGATGTGATATCCAAATCCTTCACATTCCAATCCTGAGACCCTTCCTATAGCATGAGATGTGATATCTCAATGCTTCTAATACCAAACCTGAGATTCTTCCTATTGGATGAGATGTGATATCCAACTCCTTCCCATTCCAACCCTGAGACCCTTCCTATAGCATGAGATGTGATGTCTCAATGCATCTAATACCAAACCTGAGATCCTTCCTATAACATGAGATGTGATATCCAACTCCTTCCATTCCAATCCTGAGACCCGTCCTATAGCATGAGATGTGATATCTCAATGCTTATACCAAACCTGAGACCCTTCCTATAGCATGAGATGTGATATCCAACTCCTTCCATTCCAATCCTGAGACCCGTCCTATAGCATGAGATGTGATATCTCAATGCTTCTAATACCAAACCTGAGATCCTTCCTCTAACATGAAATGTGATATCCAACTCCTTCCCTTTCCAAACCTGAGACCCTTCCTTTAGCATGAGATGTGATATCTCAATGCTTATACCAAATCTGAGACCCTTCCTATAGCATGAGATGTGATATCCAAATCCTTCCCATTCCAATCCTGAGACCCTTCCTATAGCATGAGATGTGATATCTCAATGCTTATACCAAACCTGAGAGCCTACCTATAGCATGAGATGTGATATCCAAGTCCATCCCATTCCAATCCTTAGACCCTTCCAACAGCATGCGATGTGATATCTCAATGATTCTAATACCAAACCAGAGACTCTTCCTATAACATGAGATGGGATATCCAACTCCTTCCCATTCCAATCCTGAGCCGCTTCCGATAGCAGAGATGTGATATCTCAATGCTTATACCAAACCTGAGACCCTTCCTATAACATGAGATGTGATATCCAACTCCTTCCCGTTCCAAACCTGAGACACTAACTATAGCATATGTGATATCCAACTCCTTCCCATTCCAAACATGAGACCCTTCCTATAGCAAGAAAGTAATATCCAACTCCTACCCATTCCAATCCTGAGACCCTTCCTATAGCAAGAGATGTGATATCCAAATCCTTCCCATTCCAATCCTGAGACCCTTCCTATAACATGAGATGTGATATCCAACTCCTTACCATTCCAACCTGAGACACTTCCTATAGCATGAGAAGGGATATCCAAATCCTTCCCAATCCAATCCTGAGACCCTTCCGATAGCAGAGATGTGATATCTCAATGCTTATACCAAACCTGAGACCCTTCCTATGGCATGAGATGTGATATCCAACTCCTTGCAATTCAAATCCTGAGACCCTTCCTATAGCATGAGAAGGGATATCCAACTCCTTCCCAATCCAATCCTGAGACCCTTCCGATAGCAGAGACGTGATATCTCAATGCTTCTACCAAACCTGAGACCCTTCCTTTAGCATGAGATGTGATATCCAAATCCTTCACATTCCAATCCTGAGACCCTTCCTATAGCATGAGATGTGATATCTTAATGCTTCTAATACCAAACCTGAGATCCTTCCTATAACATGAGATGTGATATCCAATTCCTTCCCATTCCAAACCTGAGACCCTTCCTATTGGATGAGATGTGATATCCAACTCCTTCCCATTCCAACCCTGAGACCCTTCCTACAGCATGAGATGTGATGTCTCAATGCTTCTAATACCAAACCTGAGATCCTTACTATAACATGAGATGTGATATCCAACTCCTTCCATTCCAATCCTGAGACCCGTCCTATAGCATGAGATGTGATATCTCAATGCTTATACCAAACCTGAGACCCTTCCTATAGCATGAGATGTGATATCCAACTACTTCCCATTCCAATCTTGAGACCCTTCCTATAGCATGAGATGTGATATCTCAATGCTTCTAATACCAAACCTGAGATCCTTCCTCTAACATGAAATGTGATATCCAACTCCTTCCCTTTCCAAACCTAGGAGCCTATCTATAGCATGAGATGTGATATCCAAGTCCTTCCCATTCCAACCCTTAGACCCTTCCTACAGCATGCAATATGATATCTCAATTATTCTAATAACAAACCTGAGACCCGTCCTATAACATGAGATGGGATATCCAACTCCTTCCCATTCCAATCCTGAGACACTTCCGATAGCAGAGATGTGATATCTCAATGCTTATACCAAACCTGAGACCCTTCCTATAACATGAGATGTGATATCCAAATCCTTCCCGTTCCAAATCTGAGACCCTTCCTTTAGCATGAGATGTGATATCCAGCTCCTTCCCATTCCAATCCTGAGACCCTTCCTATAGCATGAGATGTGATATCTCAATGCTTCTAATACCAAACCTGAGATCCTTCCTCTAACATGAAATGTGATATCCAACTCCTTCCCTTTCCAAACCTAAGAGCCTATCTATAGCATGAGATGTGATATCCAAGTCCATCCCATTCCAATCCTTAGACCCTTCCTACAGCATGCGATGTGATATCTCAATGATTCTAATACCAAACCAGAGACTCGTCCTATAACATGAGATGGGATATCCAACTCCTTCCCATTCCAATCCTGAGCCAATTCCGATAGCAGAGATGTGAGATCTCAATGCTTATACCAAACCTGAGACCCTTCCTATAACATGAGATGTGATATCCAACTCCTTCCCGTTCCAAACCTGAGACACTAACTATAGCATATGTGATATCCAACTCCTTCCCATTCCAAACATGAGACCCTTCCTATAGCAAGAAAGTAATATCCAACTCCTACCCATTCCAATCCTGAGACCCTTCCTATAGCAAGAGATGTGATATCCAAATCCTTCCCATTCCAATCCTGAGACCCTTCCTATAACATGAGATGTGATATCCAACTCCTTCCCATTCCAACCTGAGACACTTCCTATAGCATGAGAAGGGATATCCAACTCCTTCCCAATCCAATCCTGAGACCCTTCCGATAGCAGAGATGTGATATCTCAATGCTTATACCAAACCTGAGACCCTTCCTATAGCATGAGAAGGGATATCCAACTCCTTCCCAATCCAATCCTGAGACCCTTCCTATAGCAGAGACGTGATATCTCAATGCTTCTACCAAACCTGAGACCCTTCCTTTAGCATGAGATGTGATATCCAAATCCTTCACATTCCAATCCTGAGACCCTTCCTATAGCATGAGAAGGGATATCTCAATGCTTCTAATACCAAACCTGAGATCCTTCCTATAACATGAGATGTAATATCCAATTCCTTCCCATTCCAATCCTGAGACCCTTCCGATAGCAGAGATGTGATATCTCAATGCTTATACCAAACCTGAGACCCTTCCTATGGCCTGAGATGTCATATACAACTCCTTCCCATTCCAATCCTGAGACCCTTCCTATAGCATGAGATGTGATATCTCAATGCTTATACCAAATCTGAGACCCTTCCTATAGCATGAGATGTTATATCCAACTCCTTCCCATTCCAATCCTGAGACCCTTCCTATAGCATGAGATGTGATGTCTCAATGCTTCTAATACCAAACCTGAGATCCTTCCTATAACATCAGATGTGATATCCAACTCCTTCCCATTCCAATCCTGAGACCCTTATGAAAGCATGAGATGTGATATCTCAATGCTTCTAATACCAAACCTGAGATCCTTCCTATAACATGAGATGTGATTTCCAAATCCTTCCCCTTCCAAACCTGAGACCCTCCCTTTAGCATGAGATGTGATATCCAACTCCTTCCCATTCCAATCCTGAGACCCTTCTGATAGCATGAGATGTGATATCTCAATGCCTCTAATACCAAACCTGAGATCCTACCTCTAACATGAAATGTGATATCCATCTCATTCCCTTTCCAAACCTGAGACCCTGCCTATAGCATGAGATGTGATATCCAAGTCCTTCCCATTCCAATCCTGAGACCCTTCCTATAGCATGTGATGTGATATCTCAATGCTTATACCAAACCTGAGACCCTTCCTATAGCATGAGATGTCATATACAACTCCTTCCCATTCCAATCCTGAGACCCTTCCTATAGCATGAGATGTAATATCTCAATGCTTATACCAAACCTGAGACCCTTCCTATAGCATGAGATGTGATATCCAACTTCTTCCCATTCCAATCCTGAGACCCTTCCTATAACATGAGATGTGATGTCTCAATGCTTCTAATACCAAACCTGAGATCTTTCCTATAACATGAGATGTGATATCCAACTCCTTCCCATTCCAATCCTGAGACCCTTCCTATAGCATGAGATGTGATATCACAATGCTTATACCAAACCTGAGACCGTTCCTATAGCTTGAGATGTGATAACCAACTCCTTCCCATTCCAATCCTGAGACCCTTCCTATAGCATGAGATGTGATATCTCAAGGCCTCTAATACCAAACCTGAGATCCTTCCTCTAACATGAAATGTGATATCCAACTCCTTCCCCTTCCAAACCTGAGAGCCTTCCTATAGCATGGGATATGATATCCAAGTCCTTCCCATTCCAATCCTGAGACCCTTCCTATAACATGAAATGTGATATCCAACTCCTTCCCATTCCAAACTGAGACCCTTCCTATATCATGAGATGGGATATCTCAATGCTTCTAATACCAAACCTGAGACTCTTCCTATAACATGAGATGGGATATCCAACTCCTTCCCATTCCAATCCTAAGACCCTTTCGATAGCAGAGATGTGATATCTCAATGCTTATGCCAAACCTGAGACCCTTCCTACGGCATGAGATGTCATATACAACTCCTTCCCATTCCAATCCTGAGACCCTTCCTATAGCACGAGATGTGATATCTCAATGCTTATACCAAACCTGAGACCCTTCCTCTAGCATGAGATGTGATATCCAACTCCTTCCCATTCCAATCCTGAGACCCTTCCTATAGCCTGAGATCTGATATCTCAATGCCTCTAATACCAAACCTGAGATCCTTCCTCTAACATGAAATGTGATATCCAACTCCTTCCCTTTCCAAACCTGAGAGCCTATCTATAGCATGAGATGTGATATCCAAGTACTTCCCATTCCAATCCTGAGACACTTCCGATAGCAGAGATGTGATATCTCAATGCTTATACCAAACCTGAGACCCTTCCTATAACATGAGATGTGATATCCAACTCCTTCCCGTTCCAAACCTGAGACCCTTCCTTTAGCATGAGATGTGATATCCAGCTCCTTCCCATTCCAATCCTGAGACCCTTCCTATAGCATGAGATGTGATATCTCAATACTTCTAATACCAAACCTGAGATCCTTCTGATAACATGAGATATGATATCCAAATCCTTCCCCTTCCAAACCTGAGACCCTCCCTTTAGCATGAGATGTGATATCCAACTCCTTCCCATTCCAATCCTGAGAACCTTCTGATAGCATGAGAAGTGATATCTCAATGCTTCTATACCAAACCTGAGATCCTTCCGATAGCATGAGATGTGATATCTCAATGTTTCTAATACCAAACCTGAGATCCTTCCTATAACATGAGATGTGATATCCAAATCCTTCCCCTTCCAAACCTGAGACCCTCCCTTTAGCATGAGATGTGATATCCAACTCCTTCCCATTCCAATCCTGAGACTCTTCTGATAGCATGAAATGTGATATCTCAATGCCTCTAATACCAAACCTGAGATCCTACCTCTAACATGAAATGTGATATCCAACTCTTTCCCCTTCCAAACCTGAGAGCCTTCCTATAGCATGAGATGTGATATCCAAGTCCTTCTAATTCCAATCCTGAGACCCTTCCTATAACATGAGATGTGATATCCAACTCCTTCCCATTCCAACCTGAGACCCTTCCTATAGCATGAGATGGGATATCCAACTCCTTCCAAATCCAATCCTGATACCCTTCCGATAGCATGAGATGTGATATCCCAATGCTTCTACCAAACCTGAGACCCATACTATGGCATGAGATGTGATATCAAACTCCTTCCCCTTCCAAACATTAGACACTTCCTTTATCATGAGATGTGATATCCAACTCCTTCCCATTCCATCCTTGAGACCCTTCCGATATCATGAGATGTGATATCTCAATGCTTCTAATATCAAACTTGAGACCCTCCTTATAGCATGAGATGTGATATCCAAGTCCTTCCCATTCCAATCCTGAGACCCTTTCTATAGCATGAGATGTGATATCTCAATGCTTCTAATACCAAACCTGAGACCCTTCCTATAACATGAGATGGGAATATCCAACTCCTTCCCATTCCAATCCTGAGACCCTTCCGATAGTAGAGATGTGATATCTCAATGCTTATACCAAACCTGAGATCCTTCCTATAACATGAGATGTGATATCCAACTCCTTCCCATTCCAATCCTGAGACACTTCCTATAGCATGAGATGTGATATCTCACTGCTTATACCAAACCTGAGACCCTTCCTATAGCATGAGATGTGATATCCAACTCCTTCCCATTCCAATCCTGAGACCCTTCCTATAGCATGAGATATGATATCTCAATGCTTCTAATATCAAACTTGAGACCCTCCCTATAGCATGAGATGTGATATCCAAGTCCTTCCCATTCCAATCCTGAGACCCTTCCGATAGCATGAGATGTGATGTCTCAATGCTTCTAATACCAAACCTGAGATCCTTCCTATAACATGAGATGTGATATCCAACTCCTTCCCATTCCAATCCTGAGACCCTTCCTATAGCATGAGATGTGATATCTCAATGCTTATGCCAAACCTGAGACCCTTCCTATAGCATGAGATGTGATATCCAACTCCTTCCCATTCCAATCCTGAGACCCTTCCTATAGCATGAGATGTGATATCTCAATGCCTCTAATACCAAACCTGAGATCCTTCCTCTAACATGAAATGTGATATCCAACTCCTTCCCATTCCAATCCTGAGACATTTCCTATAGCATGAGATGTGATATCTAAATGCTTCTAATACCAAACTTGAGACTCTTCCTATAACATGAGATGGGATATCCAACTCCTTCCCATTCCAATCCTTAGACCCTTCCTACAGCATGCAATATGATATCTCAATGATTCTAATAACAAACCTGAGACCCGTCCTATAACATGAGATGGGATATCCAACACCTTCCCATTCCAATCCTGAGACACTTCCGATAGCAGAGATGTGATATCTCAATGCTTATACCAAACCTGAGACCCTTCCTATAACATGAGATGTGATATCCAACTCCTTCCCGTTCCAAACCTGAGACCCTTCCTATAGCATATGTGATATCCAACACATTCCCATTCCAAACATGAGACCCTTCCTATAGCAGGAATGTAATATCCAACTCCTTCCCATTCCAATCCTGAGACCATTCCTATAGCATGAGATGTGATATCTCAATGCTTATACCAAACCTGAGACCCTTCCTATAGCATGAGATGTGATATCCAACTACTTCCCATTCCAATCCTGAGACCCTTCCTATAGCATGAGATGTGATATCTCAATGCTTCTAATACCAAACCTGAGATCCTTCCTCTAACATGAAATGTGATATCCAACTCCTTCCCTTTCCAAACCTAGGAGCCTATCTATAGCATGAGATGTGATATCCAAGTCCTTCCCATTCCAACCCTTAGACCCTTCCTACAGCATGCAATATGATATCTCAATGATTCTAATAACAAACCTGAGACCCGTCCTATAACATGAGATGGGATATCCAACTCCTTCCCATTCCAATCCTGAGACACTTCCGATAGCAGAGATGTGATATCTCAATGCTTATACCAAACCTGAGACCCTTCCTATAACATGAGATGTGATATCCAAATCCTTCCCGTTCCAAACCTGAGACCCTTCCTTTAGCATGAGATGTGATATCCAGCTCCTTCCCATTCCAATCCTGAGACCCTTCCTATAGCATGAGATGTGATATCTCAATGCTTCTAATACCAAACCTGAGATCCTTCCTCTAACATGAAATGTGATATCCAACTCCTTCCCTTTCCAAACCTAAGAGCCTATCTATAGCATGAGATGTGATATCCAAGTCCATCCCATTCCAATCCTTAGACCCTTCCTACAGCATGCGATGTGATATCTCAATGATTCTAATACCAAACCAGAGACTCGTCCTATAACATGAGATGGGATATCCAACTCCTTCCCATTCCAATCCTGAGCCACTTCCGATAGCAGAGATGTGATATCTCAATGCTTATACCAAACCTGAGACCCTTCCTATAACATGAGATGTGATATCCAACTCCTTCCCATTCCAACCTGAGACACTTCCTATAGCATGAGAAGGGATATCCAACTCCTTCCCAATCCAATCCTGAGACCCTTCCGATAGCAGAGATGTGATATCTCAATGCTTATACCAAACCTGAGACCCTTCCTATAGCATGAGAAGGGATATCCAACTCCTTCCCAATCCAATCCTGAGACCCTTCCGATAGCAGAGACGTGATATCTCAATGCTTCTACCAAACCTGAGACCCTTCCTTTAGCATGAGATGTGATATCCAAATCCTTCACATTCCAATCCTGAGACCCTTCCTATAGCATGAGAAGGGATATCTCAATGCTTCTAATACCAAACCTGAGATCCTTCCTATAACATGAGATGTGATATCCAATTCCTTCCCATTCCAATCCTGAGACCCTTCCGATAGCAGAGATGTGATATCTCAATGCTTATACCAAACCTGAGACCCTTCCTATGGCCTGAGATGTCATATACAACTCCTTCCCATTCCAATCCTGAGACCCTTCCTATAGCATGAGATGTGATATCTCAATGCTTATACCAAATCTGAGACCCTTCCTATAGCATGAGATGTTATATCCAACTCCTTCCCATTCCAATCCTGAGACCCTTCCTATAGCATGAGATGTTTGTTTGTTTGTTTGTTTATTTATTTATATAGCGCTCTTGACCCGGGGGTATATATGCGCTTTGAACATCAGGTTACAGGTAAAAGACAATAGTACAGTATTGATAGGGCATAGATAATAGTATTCAAACAATATACATAAAATTGGACATTCGGAGTGCATACATGTGTGGTAGGACAGTTATTTGTTGGTTAACCAGGAAATGACCTTGGTTCTGAAGGGTTGGAAGGTAGGTGTGGATTTAATATCCAGTGGGATGGAGTTCCAGAGTTGTGATGCCAGGGTTGGGAAGCTGGATCCTCCAGCTCTTTTGAGGGAGTATTTGGGAACTGTTAGTTGTAATGAGTTGGACGATCTGGTGGTTCTGGTGTTCTGTCTAAGTGTAAATTTGTTCGAGAGGTAGGGTGGGGCAAGATGATTGAGGGCTTTGTAAGTAAGGCATATGGTTTTCAAATCAATTTTCTGTTGGATGGACAACCATTTGCAGGCAGTTCTGGTGGCGGAGATGTGTTCCCTTCTAGGAATATTGAGGGCGGCACGGAGTGCGTTATTTTGTAAAACTTGCAATTTATTGATTACTGTTTTGTTGGCACCTACATAGAGGCTATTACAGTAATCCAGTTTAGATTGAATGAGTGCTCTGGCTAGGATGAGACAGTTGCTAGGGGAGATCAGTGGTCTGCAGGCCCTGATAAGTTTACCGGTGTAGGCAGTGGCTGAGGCGGTCATGTTGATTTGTTTAGCTAGGTTGATGTTCGTGTCTAGGTAGAAACCGAGGGTTTTTACGCTCTTGGCAATGGGTATGGTGTTACCGTCAATAGTGAAGCTAGTGTAGCCGGGACAGAGTTTACTGATAGTGTTCGGTGAGCCGACAAGAAGCAATTCAGTCTTGTCATCATTCAGGCATAGGCCATGTGTGGCCATCCATGCCTGAATGATGGAAAAGACTTCGTTGATCCATTTGGCGTCCTTGTTGTAGTTGCCTGATAAGGTGAGGAGTATCTGGGTGTCATCTGCGTAGTTAGTATAGGTGACACCCAGATTGTCCAGCTTGTCGAATAAGGGCTTGGTGAAAATATTGTAAAGGGTAGGTGAGACACAGGATCCTTGTGGGACACCGCAGGTGATGGGGATGGGGTCAGCCGCTGCTAGGGAGGAGAAGACCCGCATGGTTCTGTTGTCCAGGAAGGATTGGATCCATGTGACTGCAGAGTGGGAGAAGTGTGCTGCCAGAGATAAATGGTTGCACAGGATTTTATGGTCGACCAGGTCGAAGGCAGCGGAGAGGTCAAGGAGTAGAAGGATGGCAGCCTTGTTTTTGTCTTTGAGTTCGTCTATCTGGCATTTGAGATCAACAAGGGCCGTTTCTGTCCCGTGTTGTGGTCGAAAGCCAGATTGGCGAGTTCCTAGTAGGTGATTGGCCTCAAGGTAGTCCTGGATTTGTAAATAGGCCACTCTATCCAAGATTTTTAGTAGGAATGGGACGGTGGTAATGGGTCTGTAGTTCGTGGGGATGTCAGGGTTGAGAGTAGTTTTTTTTAGTAGCGGTAGGACCCAGGACTGTTTCAGATTGCTGGGGACCATGTTGTTGGCGAAGGACAGGTTTATTAATTTGGTGATAAATGGGGAGAGATCCCTAGCTGCATCTTTTATGATCTGTGCGGGGCAGCTGTCCCCCTTGCAATTCAATGGTTTAAGGGATGCTATAATTTTCTGAACCTCCAATATGGATACCTTTTTGAAGGTGAAGCCTGAATTAGTGGCAGTAGGTGGAGGGGGCATGGGGAAGGAGGTGGGATCGAGAGTGAGTTGTTGTCGTTTGTTGTTGATTTTAGTTTGGAGCCCTGAGATTTTGTTAGCAAGGGCATTCTGGATCCCTGTGCACCAGGGTTTATCCTTAGTGCAAGCGTCAGTGGGGGTAATGGGGTTTTCTAATTCCTTTAGTATGTTAAAGAGCTCCTTAGTACTGGAGCTTGCCTGGGAGATCCTAGTATTGAGAGATTCTTTCTTGGCCCGTATAATCTCATTTTTGTAGAGGGTGGAGATGTTGGTGAGATTGGTTCTGTTATTTATAGAAGGCACTAATTTCCAGAGTGCTTCAAGTTTGTTTTTTTGTTGACGCAGGGTTTTGAGCTCCGGGGTGAACCATGTGTTCAGGTGCGCTTTGGGTATTCCTTTGCGCAGTTTCAGTGGGGCAATGATGTCAATGGCTTTGGCCATGGACTCATTGTAGGCGTTGACCAGTTGGTTCAAGTCCGTTGTGGCGGGTAGTGCGTTTAAAGTAGGGATCACCAGAGGTATTAGGGCTTCCGCTGTGATATTGCTCTTTTTCCTAGTAGGGCAGGCAGGTGCCATGATAGGCCTTTTATGTGCTGAGTTGCTGGTAAGAATGTCAAACGGGAGGAGGTGGTGGTCAGTCCAGATAAGTTGTGTGGGATCTTTCGTAGTAATGTTGCAGTTAAGGGTAGTTATCCAGTCAAGGATTCTGCCTTTCGAGTGGGTGGGTTTGGAGCAAAGTTGTTGGAGGCCATGCTCCTCTAATGCCAAGGCCAGGGCAGTGGCTGAGGTGTCTAGGGGGTCGTTAAACCCAAGGTTAAAGTCACCGAGTATAATCAATTGTGCTGATGGTTTGGAACTTTCAGCAACTAGTGAAGTGATGTCTTCCTCAAATGAGCCAAGAGGGCCCGGGGGTCGGTAAATTAAGTGCAGCGTAATAGTACTTTTAGGGGAGGTTTGAAATTTGACTGTAATGTGTTCACAGGATTTGAGTGGGGGAGCAGAGGATAGTCTGATGTCAAGCGTGGACTTAAAGATGATAGCTACGCCGCCACCTCGAGCGTTCGGTCTATCTGCTCTAAGGATGGTGTAGTTATCAGGTATGGCTAGGGTAAGAGAAGGACCTGCAGCATCGTGCAGCCATGTTTCGGTTACCGCAAGGAAGTCCAGGTTGTTTGTTAGAATAATGTCAGCGACTTCTGAGGCATGGGCGACTAATGATCTGACATTTAGGAGAGCTCCTTTAAGACTGGGATGGATAGTGTTGATGGGTGTTACAGTGCGAGGGTTGATCTTATTGAGTGCTTTGGTAGGGCCTTTGCTAGGTCTGTGGTGGGTTCTGGCGCCAAGTCTAGAATTCCGATCGGAGGGGATGAGGGTAGTGTTACGGGAGTTGGTTAGGTTAGCTAATGTAGAGGTGTTGTAGTCAATGGTAGGGCAAGATGCTCTCGTGTTGATGGGGTTCTGCTTATAGACAGCTAGGTGTGTGTTAGCTGCGACATGCGGAACGTGTGCATGTCTATGGGTGGGAAGGGCGGACTTGGTATCCGGGGGGAAGGCTAGTGTGGTGGGCAGGAATGGTGTAGGGCAGGTGATCGGGTGGTGTCTTGGGCAGGCGGGTCTGACTAAACCATTATTATAGGCTAGTTAACTGTTGCCAGTGCAGGGTATGTTACTTTGCATGACACAGAAAGGGAACATGATCGCAGTCAGGCAGAGTAGCATGCTGGGGCTAAGGTAATATACAGGGGAGTGGCGTGAAGGGGGCATGGGTGTTATAGGTAGGGCACAACACAATGCGAATGAGGTCTAGGCGACCATAGGGCACAACACAATGCAAGTGGGGTCTAGGCGACCATAGGGCACAACACAATGCGAATGAGGTCTAAGCGACCATAGGGCACAACACAATGCGAGTGGGGTCTAGGCGACCATAGGGCACAACACAATGCGAATGAGGTCTAAGCGACCATAGGGCACAACACAATGCGAGGGGGTCTGGGCGACCATAGGGCACAACACAATGCGAGTGGGGTCTAGGCGACCATAGGGCACAACACAATGCGAGTGGGGTCTAGGCGACCATAGGGCACAACACAATGCGAATGAGGTCTAGGCGACCATAGGGCACAACACAATGCAGGTGGGGTCTAGGCGACCATAGGGCACAACACAATGCAAGTGGGGTCTAGGCGACCATAGGGCACAACACAATGCAAGTGGGGTCTGGGCGACCATAGGGCACAACACAATGCAAGTGGGGTCTGGGCGACCATAGGGCACAACACAATGCAAGTGGGGTCTGGGCGACCATAGGGCACAACACAATGCGAGTGAGGTCTAAGCGACCATAGGGCACAACACAATGCGAGTGGGGTCTGGGCGACCATAGGGCACAACACAATGCGAGTGGGGTCTAGGCGACCATAGGGCGCAACACAATGCAGGTGGGGTCTGGGCGACCATAGGGCACAACACAATGCAAGTGGGGTCTAGGCGACCATAGGGCACAACACAATGCAAGTGGGGTCTGGGCGACCATAGGGCACAACACAATGCGAATGAGGTCTAAGCGACCATAGGGCACAACACAATGCAAGTGGGGTCTGGGCGACCATAGGGCACAACACAATGCAAGTGGGGTCTGGGCGACCATAGGGCACAACACAGTTGCGGTGGTACGTTAGCGACCATAGGGCACAACACAGTTGCGGTGGTACGTTAGCGACCATAGGGCACGGCCAAATAGCAGTCATGAGGCATGGAGCACTAAGGGCTGAGGATGCCTGTACTATTAAAGAGGTGGCAACAGTAATGCATAGAGGCGGCGGCGTTGGAAGCATGAGCATATGTAGCAAACAGTTAAAGAAACCGAGTTCAAATGTTTATGGGTGCGGAGTAGCAGAGGGCATACCAGAAAGCACAATAGTATAGACTGAAGGTGTTCCCACTACTCACAAAAGATTAAAGGTCCGTGGCCCCTGGCTCCTGATGCTCCAAACAGGCTCTCAACAGGCCTTAGAGTGGCCTTGGAGCTGGCCGCCGGCGTAATCCGCCTGCCGGCGGTTACCGCTGATGCAAATGAGGCTCAGCCTCGGTTTCAGCCCGCGCTGCGCCCGGCATGGGCGAGTCAGGCGCCGTGTGATGTCTCAATGCTTCTAATACCAAACCTGAGATCCTTCCTATAACATCAGATGTGATATCCAACTCCTTCCCATTCCAATCCTGAGACCCTTATGAAAGCATGAGATGTGATATCTCAATGCTTCTAATACCAAACCTGAGATCCTTCCTATAACATGAGATGTGATTTCCAAATCTTTCCCCTTCCAAACCTGAGACCCTCCCTTTAGCATGAGATGTGATATCCAACTCCTTCCCATTCCAATCCTGAGACCCTTCTGATAGCATGAGATGTGATATCTCAATGCCTCTAATACCAAACCTGAGATCCTACCTCTAACATGAAATGTGATATCCATCTCATTCCCTTTCCAAACCTGAGACCCTGCCTATAGCATGAGATGTGATATCCAAGTCCTTCCCATTCCAATCCTGAGACCCTTCCTATAGCATGTGATGTGATATCTCAATGCTTATACCAAACCTGAGACCCTTCCTATAGCATGAGATGTCATATACAACTCCTTCCCATTCCAATCCTGAGACCCTACCTATAGCATGAGATGTAATATCTCAATGCTTATACCAAACCTGAGACCCTTCCTATAGCATGAGATGTGATATCCAACTTCTTCCCATTCCAATCCTGAGACCCTTCCTATAACATGAGATGTGATGTCTCAATGCTTCTAATACCAAACCTGAGATCTTTCCTATAACATGAGATGTGATATCCAACTCCTTCCCATTCCAACCCTGAGACCCTTCCTATAGCATGAGATGTGATATCACAATGCTTATACCAAACCTGAGACCGTTCCTATAGCTTGAGATGTGATAACCAACTCCTTCCCATTCCAATCCTGAGACCCTTCCTATAGCATGAGATGTGATATCTCAAGGCCTCTAATACCAAACCTGAGATCCTTCCTCTAACATGAAATGTGATATCCAACTCCTTCCCCTTCCAAACCTGAGAGCCTTCCTATAGCATGGGATATGATATCCAAGTCCTTCCCATTCCAATCCTGAGACCCTTCCTATAACATGAAATGTGATATCCAACTCCTTCCCATTCCAAACTGAGACCCTTCCTATATCATGAGATGGGATATCTCAATGCTTCTAATACCAAACCTGAGACTCTTCCTATAACATGAGATGGGATATCCAACTCCTTCCCATTCCAATCCTAAGACCCTTTCGATAGCAGAGATGTGATATCTCAATGCTTATGCCAAACCTGAGACCCTTCCTACGGCATGAGATGTCATATACAACTCCTTCCCATTCCAATCCTGAGACCCTTCCTATAGCACGAGATGTGATATCTCAATGCTTATACCAAACCTGAGACCCTTCCTCTAGCATGAGATGTGATATCCAACTCCTTCCCATTCCAATCCTGAGACCCTTCCTATAGCCTGAGATCTGATATCTCAATGCCTCTAATACCAAACCTGAGATCCTTCCTCTAACATGAAATGTGATATCCAACTCCTTCCCTTTCCAAACCTGAGAGCCTATCTATAGCATGAGATGTGATATCCAAGTCCTTCCCATTCCAATCCTGAGACACTTCCGATAGCAGAGATGTGATATCTCAATGCTTATACCAAACCTGAGACCCTTCCTATAACATGAGATGTGATATCCAACTCCTTCCCGTTCCAAACCTGAGACCCTTCCTTTAGCATGAGATGTGATATCCAGCTCCTTCCCATTCCAATCCTGAGACCCTTCCTATAGCATGAGATGTGATATCTCAATACTTCTAATACCAAACCTGAGATCCTTCTGATAACATGAGATATGATATCCAAATCCTTCCCCTTCCAAACCTGAGACCCTCCCTTTAGCATGAGATGTGATATCCAACTCCTTCCCATTCCAATCCTGAGAACCTTCTGATAGCATGAGAAGTGATATCTCAATGCTTCTATACCAAACCTGAGATTCTTCCGATAGCATGAGATGTGATATCTCAATGCTTCTAATACCAAACCTGAGATCCTTCCTATAACATGAGATGTGATATCCAAATCCTTCCCCTTCCAAACCTGAGACCCTCCCTTTAGCATGAGATGTGATATCCAACTCCTTCCCATTCCAATCCTGAGACTCTTCTGATAGCATGAGATGTGATATCTCAATGCCTCTTATACCAAACCTGAGATCCTACCTCTAACATGAAATGTGATATCCAACTCTTTCCCCTTCCAAACCTGAGAGCCTTCCTATAGCATGAGATGTGATATCCAAGTCCTTCTAATTCCAATCCTGAGACCCTTCCTATAACATGAGATGTGATATCCAACTCCTTCCCATTCCAACCTGAGACCCTTCCTATAGCATGAGATGGGATATCCAACTCCTTCCAAATCCAATCCTGATACCCTTCCGATAGCATGAGATGTGATATCCCAATGCTTCTACCAAACCTGAGACCCATACTATGGCATGAGATGTGATATCAAACTCCTTCCCCTTCCAAACCTTAGACACTTCCTTTATCATGAGATGTGATATCCAACTCCTTCCCATTCCATCCTTGAGACCCTTCCGATATCATGAGATGTGATATCTCAATGCTTCTAATATCAAACTTGAGACCCTCCTTATAGCATGAGATGTGATATCCAAGTCCTTCCCATTCCAATCCTGAGACCCTTTCTATAGCATGAGATGTGATATCTCAATGCTTCTAATACCAAACCTGAGACCCTTCCTATAACATGAGATGGGAATATCCAACTCCTTCCCATTCCAATCCTGAGACCCTTCCGATAGTAGAGATGTGATATCTCAATGCTTATACCAAACCTGAGATCCTTCCTATAACATGAGATGTGATATCCAACTCCTTCCCATTCCAATCCTGAGACACTTCCTATAGCATGAGATGTGATATCTCACTGCTTATACCAAACCTGAGACCCTTCCTATAGCATGAGATGTGATATCCAACTCCTTCCCATTCCAATCCTGAGACCCTTCCTATAGCATGAGATATGATATCTCAATGCTTCTAATATCAAACTTGAGACCCTCCCTATAGCATGAGATGTGATATCCAAGTCCTTCCCATTCCAATCCTGAGACCCTTCCGATAGCATGAGATGTGATGTCTCAATGCTTCTAATACCAAACCTGAGATCCTTCCTATAACATGAGATGTGATATCCAACTCCTTCCCATTCCAATCCTGAGACCCTTCCTATAGCATGAGATGTGATATCTCAATGCTTATGCCAAACCTGAGACCCTTCCTATAGCATGAGATGTGATATCCAGCTCCTTCCCATTCCAATCCTGAGACCCTTCCTATAGCATGAGATGTGATATCTCAATGCCTCTAATACCAAACCTGAGATCCTTCCTCTAACATGAAATGTGATATCCAACTCCTTCCCATTCCAATCCTGAGACACTTCCTATAGCATGAGATGTGATATCTAAATGCTTCTAATACCAAACTTGAGACTCTTCCTATAACATGAGATGGGATATCCAACTCCTTCCCATTCCAATCCTTAGACCCTTCCTACAGCATGCAATATGATATCTCAATGATTCTAATAACAAACCTGAGACCCGTCCTATAACATGAGATGGGATATCCAACACCTTCCCATTCCAATCCTGAGACACTTCCGATAGCAGAGATGTGATATCTCAATGCTTATACCAAACCTGAGACCCTTCCTATAGCATGAGATGTGATATCCAACTCCTTCCCATTCCAATCCTGAGACCCTTCCTATAGCATGAGATGTGATATCTCAATGCCTCTAATACCAAACCTGAGATCCTTCCTCTAACATGAAATGTGATATCCAACTCCTTCCCATTCCAATCCTGAGACACTTCCTATAGCATGAGATGTGATATCTAAATGCTTCTAATACCAAACTTGAGACTCTTCCTATAACATGAGATGGGATATCCAACTCCTTCCCATTCCAATCCTGAGACCCTTCCGATAGCATGAGATGTGATGTCTCAATGCTTCTAATACCAAACCTGAGATCCTTCCTATAACATGAGATGTGATATCCAACTCCTTCCCATTCCAATCCTGAGACCCTTCCTATAGCATGAGATGTGATATCTCAATGCTTATGCCAAACCTGAGACCCTTCCTATAGCATGAGATGTGATATCCAACTCCTTCCCATTCCAATCCTGAGACCCTTCCTATAGCATGAGATGTGATATCTCAATGCCTCTAATACCAAACCTGAGATCCTTCCTCTAACATGAAATGTGATATCCAACTCCTTCCCATTCCAATCCTGAGACACTTCCTATAGCATGAGATGTGATATCTAAATGCTTCTAATACCAAACTTGAGACTCTTCCTATAACATGAGATGGGATATCCAACTCCTTCCCATTCCAATCCTTAGACCCTTCCTACAGCATGCAATATGATATCTCAATGATTCTAATAACAAACCTGAGACCCGTCCTATAACATGAGATGGGATATCCAACACCTTCCCATTCCAATCCTGAGACACTTCCGATAGCAGAGATGTGATATCTCAATGCTTATACCAAACCTGAGACCCTTCCTATAACATGAGATGTGATATCCAACACCTTCCCGTTCCAAACCTGAGACCCTTCCTATAGCATATGTGATATCCAACACATTCCCATTCCAAACATGAGACCCTTCCTATAGCAGGAATGTAATATCCAACTCCTTCCCATTCCAATCCTGAGACCATTCCTATAGCATGAGATGTGATATCTCAATGCTTATACCAAACCTGAGACCCTTCCTATAGCATGAGATGTGATATCCAACTACTTCCCATTCCAATCCTGAGACCCTTCCTATAGCATGAGATGTGATATCTCAATGCTTCTAATACCAAACCTGAGATCCTTCCTCTAACATGAAATGTGATATCCAACTCCTTCCCTTTCCAAACCTAGGAGCCTATCTATAGCATGAGATGTGATATCCAAGTCCTTCCCATTCCAACCCTTAGACCCTTCCTACAGCATGCAATATGATATCTCAATGATTCTAATAACAAACCTGAGACCCGTCCTATAACATGAGATGGGATATCCAACTCCTTCCTATTCCAATCCTGAGACACTTCCGATAGCAGAGATGTGATATCTCAATGCTTATACCAAACCTGAGACCCTTCCTATAACATGAGATGTGATATCCAAATCCTTCCCGTTCCAAACCTGAGACCCTTCCTTTAGCATGAGATGTGATATCCAGCTCCTTCCCATTCCAATCCTGAGACCCTTCCTATAGCATGAGATGTGATATCTCAATGCTTCTAATACCAAACCTGAGATCCTTCCTCTAACATGAAATGTGATATCCAACTCCTTCCCTTTCCAAACCTAAGAGCCTATCTATAGCATGAGATGTGATATCCAAGTCCATCCCATTCCAATCCTTAGACCCTTCCTACAGCATGCGATGTGATATCTCAATGATTCTAATACCAAACCAGAGACTCGTCCTATAACATGAGATGGGATATCCAACTCCTTCCCATTCCAATCCTGAGCCACTTCCGATAGCAGAGATGTGATATCTCAATGCTTATACCAAACCTGAGACCCTTCCTATAACATGAGATGTGATATCCAACTCCTTCCCGTTCCAAACCTGAGACACTAACTATAGCATATGTGATATCCAACTCCTTCCCATTCCAAACATGAGACCCTTCCTATAGCAAGAAAGTAATATCCAACTCCTACCCATTCCAATCCTGAGACCCTTCCTATAGCAAGAGATGTGATATCCAAATCCTTCCCATTCCAATCCTGAGACCCTTCCTATAACATGAGATGTGATATCCAACTCCTTCCCATTCCAACCTGAGACACTTCCTATAGCATGAGAAGGGATATCCAACTCCTTCCCAATCCAATCCTGAGACCCTTCCGATAGCAGAGATGTGATATCTCAATGCTTATACCAAACCTGAGACCCTTCCTATAGCATGAGAAGGGATATCCAACTCCTTCCCAATCCAATCCTGAGACCCTTCCGATAGCAGAGACGTGATATCTCAATGCTTCTACCAAACCTGAGACCCTTCCTTTAGCATGAGATGTGATATCCAAATCCTTCACATTCCAATCCTGAGACCCTTCCTATAGCATGAGAAGGGATATCTCAATGCTTCTAATACCAAACCTGAGATCCTTCCTATAACATGAGATGTGATATCCAATTCCTTCCCATTCCAATCCTGAGACCCTTCCGATAGCAGAGATGTGATATCTCAATGCTTATACCAAACCTGAGACCCTTCCTATGGCCTGAGATGTCATATACAACTCCTTCCCATTCCAATCCTGAGACCCTTCCTATAGCATGAGATGTGATATCTCAATGCTTATACCAAATCTGAGACCCTTCCTATAGCATGAGATGTTATATCCAACTCCTTCCCATTCCAATCCTGAGACCCTTCCTATAGCATGAGATGTGATGTCTCAATGCTTCTAATACCAAACCTGAGATCCTTCCTATAACATCAGATGTGATATCCAACTCCTTCCCATTCCAACCCTGAGACCCTTATGAAAGCATGAGATGTGATATCTCAATGCTTCTAATACCAAACCTGAGATCCTTCCTATAACATGAGATGTGATTTCCAAATCCTTCCCCTTCCAAACCTGAGACCCTCCCTTTAGCATGAGATGTGATATCCAACTCCTTCCCATTCCAATCCTGAGACCCTTCTGATAGCATGAGATGTGATATCTCAATGCCTCTAATACCAAACCTGAGATCCTACCTCTAACATGAAATGTGATATCCATCTCATTCCCTTTCCAAACCTGAGACCCTGCCTATAGCATGAGATGTGATATCCAAGTCCTTCCCATTCCAATCCTGAGACCCTTCCTATAGCATGTGATGTGATATCTCAATGCTTATACCAAACCTGAGACCCTTCCTATAGCATGAGATGTCATATACAACTCCTTCCCATTCCAATCCTGAGACCCTTCCTATAGCATGAGATGTAATATCTCAATGCTTATACCAAACCTGAGACCCTTCCTATAGCATGAGATGTGATATCCAACTTCTTCCCATTCCAATCCTGAGACCCTTCCTATAACATGAGATGTGATGTCTCAATGCTTCTAATACCAAACCTGAGATCTTTCCTATAACATGAGATGTGATATCCAACTCCTTCCCATTCCAATCCTGAGACCCTTCCTATAGCATGAGATGTGATATCACAATGCTTATACCAAACCTGAGACCGTTCCTATAGCTTGAGATGTGATAACCAACTCCTTCCCATTCCAATCCTGAGACCCTTCCTATAGCATGAGATGTGATATCTCAAGGCCTCTAATACCAAACCTGAGATCCTTCCTCTAACATGAAATGTGATATCCAACTCCTTCCCCTTCCAAACCTGAGAGCCTTCCTATAGCATGGGATATGATATCCAAGTCCTTCCCATTCCAATCCTGAGACCCTTCCTATAACATGAAATGTGATATCCAACTCCTTCCCATTCCAAACTGAGACCCTTCCTATATCATGAGATGGGATATCTCAATGCTTCTAATACCAAACCTGAGACTCTTCCTATAACATGAGATGGGATATCCAACTCCTTCCCATTCCAATCCTAAGACCCTTTCGATAGCAGAGATGTGATATCTCAATGCTTATGCCAAACCTGAGACCCTTCCTACGGCATGAGATGTCATATACAACTCCTTCCCATTCCAATCCTGAGACCCTTCCTATAGCACGAGATGTGATATCTCAATGCTTATACCAAACCTGAGACCCTTCCTCTAGTATGAGATGTGATATCCAACTCCTTCCCATTCCAATCCTGAGACCCTTCCTATAGCCTGAGATCTGATATCTCAATGCCTCTAATACCAAACCTGAGATCCTTCCTCTAACATGAAATGTGATATCCAACTCCTTCCCTTTCCAAACCTGAGAGCCTATCTATAGCATGAGATGTGATATCCAAGTCCTTCCCATTCCAATCCTGAGACACTTCCGATAGCAGAGATGTGATATCTCAATGCTTATACCAAACCTGAGACCCTTCCTATAACATGAGATGTGATATCCAACTCCTTCCCGTTCCAAACCTGAGACCCTTCCTTTAGCATGAGATGTGATATCCAGCTCCTTCCCATTCCAATCCTGAGACCCTTCCTATAGCATGAGATGTGATATCTCAATACTTCTAATACCAAACCTGAGATCCTTCTGATAACATGAGATATGATATCCAAATCCTTCCCCTTCCAAACCTGAGACCCTCCCTTTAGCATGAGATGTGATATCCAACTCCTTCCCATTCCAATCCTGAGAACCTTCTGATAGCATGAGAAGTGATATCTCAATGCTTCTATACCAAACCTGAGATCCTTCCGATAGCATGAGATGTGATATCTCAATGCTTCTAATACCAAACCTGAGATCCTTCCTATAACATGAGATGTGATATCCAAATCCTTCCCCTTCCAAACCTGAGACCCTCCCTTTAGCATGAGATGTGATATCCAACTCCTTCCCATTCCAATCCTGAGACTCTTCTGATAGCATGAGATGTGATATCTCAATGCCTCTTATACCAAACCTGAGATCCTACCTCTAACATGAAATGTGATATCCAACTCTTTCCCCTTCCAAACCTGAGAGCCTTCCTATAGCATGAGATGTGATATCCAAGTCCTTCTAATTCCAATCCTGAGACCCTTCCTATAACATGAGATGTGATATCCAACTCCTTCCCATTCCAACCTGAGACCCTTCCTATAGCATGAGATGGGATATCCAACTCCTTCCAAATCCAATCCTGATACCCTTCCGATAGCATGAGATGTGATATCCCAATGCTTCTACCAAACCTGAGACCCATACTATGGCATGAGATGTGATATCAAACTCCTTCCCCTTCCAAACCTTAGACACTTCCTTTATCATGAGATGTGTTATCCAACTCCTTCCCATTCCATCCTTGAGACCCTTCCGATATCATGAGATGTGATATCTCAATGCTTCTAATATCAAACTTGAGACCCTCCTTATAGCATGAGATGTGATATCCAAGTCCTTCCCATTCCAATCCTGAGACCCTTTCTATAGCATGAGATGTGATATCTCAATGCTTCTAATACCAAACCTGAGACCCTTCCTATAACATGAGATGGGAATATCCAACTCCTTCCCATTCCAATCCTGAGACCCTTCCGATAGTAGAGATGTGATATCTCAATGCTTATACCAAACCTGAGATCCTTCCTATAACATGAGATGTGATATCCAACTCCTTCCCATTCCAATCCTGAGACACTTCCTATAGCATGAGATGTGATATCTCACTGCTTATACCAAACCTGAGACCCTTCCTATAGCATGAGATGTGATATCCAACTCCTTCCCATTCCAATCCTGAGACCCTTCCTATAGCATGAGATATGATATCTCAATGCTTCTAATATCAAACTTGAGACCCTCCCTATAGCATGAGATGTGATATCCAAGTCCTTCCCATTCCAATCCTGAGACCCTTCCGATAGCATGAGATGTGATGTCTCAATGCTTCTAATACCAAACCTGAGATCCTTCCTATAACATGAGATGTGATATCCAACTCCTTCCCATTCCAATCCTGAGACCCTTCCTATAGCATGAGATGTGATATCTCAATGCTTATGCCAAACCTGAGACCCTTCCTATAGCATGAGATGTGATATCCAACTCCTTCCCATTCCAATCCTGAGACCCTTCCTATAGCATGAGATGTGATATCTCAATGCCTCTAATACCAAACCTGAGATCCTTCCTCTAACATGAAATGTGATATCCAACTCCTTCCCATTCCAATCCTGAGACACTTCCTATAGCATGAGATGTGATATCTAAATGCTTCTAATACCAAACTTGAGACTCTTCCTATAACATGAGATGGGATATCCAACTCCTTCCCATTCCAATCCTTAGACCCTTCCTACAGCATGCAATATGATATCTCAATGATTCTAATAACAAACCTGAGACCCGTCCTATAACATGAGATGGGATATCCAACACCTTCCCATTCCAATCCTGAGACACTTCCGATAGCAGAGATGTGATATCTCAATGCTTATACCAAACCTGAGACCCTTCCTATAACATGAGATGTGATATCCAACTCCTTCCCGTTCCAAACCTGAGACCCTTCCTATAGCATATGTGATATCCAACACATTCCCATTCCAAACATGAGACCCTTCCTATAGCAGGAATGTAATATCCAACTCCTTCCCATTCCAATCCTGAGACCATTCCTATAGCATGAGATGTGATATCTCAATGCTTCTAATACCAAACCTGAGATCCTTCCTATGACATGAGATGTGATATCCAATTCCTCCCCATTCCAAACCTGAGAACCTTCCTACAGCATGCGATGTGATATCTCAATGCTTCTAATACCAAACCTGAGACCAGTCCTATAACATGAGATTGGATATACAATTCTTTCCCCTTGCAAACCTGAGACCCTTCCAATAGCATGAGATGTGATATCCAACTTCTTCCCATTCCAATCCTGAGACCCTTCCTATAACATGAGATGTGATATCCAAGTCCTTCCCATTCTAATCCTGAGACCCTTCCTATAGCTTGAGATGTGATATCCAACTCCTTCCCATTCCAATTCTGAGACCCTTCCTATACTATGAGACTTGATATCTCAATGCTTCTAATACCAAACCTGAGACCCGTAATATAACATGAGATGTGATATCCAAATCCTTCCCCTTCCAAACCTTAGACCCTTCCTTTATCATGAGATGTGATATCCAACTCCTTCCCATTCCAATCCTGAGACCCTTCCGATAGCATGAGATGTGATATCCAAGTCCTTCCCATTCCAATCCTGAGACCCTTCCTATAGCTTGAGATGTGATATCCAACTCCTTCCCATTCCAATTCTGAGACCCTTCCTATACTATGAGACTTGATATCTCAATGCTTCTAATACCAAACCTGAGACCCGTAATATAACATGAGATGTGATATCCAAATCCTTCCCCTTCCAAACCTTAGACCCTTCCTTTATCATGAGATGTGATATCCAACTCCTTCCCATTCCAATCCTGAGACCCTTCCGATATCATGAGATGTGATATCTCAAAGCTTCTAATATCAAACTTGAGACCCTCCCTATAGCATGAGATGTGATATCCAAGTCCTTCCCATTCCAATCCTGAGACCCTTCCTATAGCATGAGATGTGATATCTCAATGCTTCTAATACCAAACCTGAGACCCTTCCTATAACATGAGATGGGAATATCCAACTCCTTCCCATTCCAATCCTGAGACCCTTCCGATAGCAGAGATGTGATATCTCAATGCTTATACCAAACCTGAGATCCTTCCTATAACATGAGATGTGATATCCAACTCCTTCCCATTCCAATCCTGAGACACTTCCTATAGCATGAGATGTGATATCTCACTGCTTATACCAAACCTGAGACCCTTCCCATAGCATGAGATGTGATATCCAACTCCTTCCCATTCCAATCCTCAGACCCTTCCTATAGCATGAGATGTGATATCTCAATGCTTCTAATATCAAACTTGAGACCCTACCTATAGCATGAGATGTGATATCCAAGTCCTTCCCATTCCAATCCTGAGACACTTCCTATAGCATGAGATGTGATATCTCAATGCTTCTAATACCAAACCTGAGACTCTTCCTATAACATGAGATGGGATATCCAATTCCTTCCCATTCCAATCCTGAGACCCTTTTGATAGCAGAGATGTGATATCTCAATGTTTATACCAAACCTGAGACCCTTCCTACGTCATGAGATGTCATATTCAACTCCTTCCCATTCCAATCCTGAGACCCTTCCTATAGCATGAGATGTGATATCCAACTCCTTCCCATTCCAATCCTGAGACCCTTCCTATAGCATGAGATGTGATGTCTCAATGCTTCTAATACCAAACCTGAGATCCTTCCTATAACATGAGATGTGATATCCAACTCCTTCCATTCCAATCCTGGACCCTTCCTATAGCATGAGATGTGATATCTCAATGCTTATACCAAACCCGAGACCCTTCCTTTAGCATGAGATGTGATATCCAACTCCTTCCCATTCCAATCCTGAGACCCTTCCTATAGCCTGAGATGTGATATCTCAATGCCTCTAATACCAAACCTGAGATCCTTCCTCTAACATGAAATGTGATATCCAACTCCTTCACTTTCCAAACCTGAGAGCCTATCTATAGCATGAGATGTGATATCCAAGTCCTTCCCATTCCAATCCTTAGACCCTTCCTACAGCATGCAATATGATATCTCAATGATTCTAATAAAAAACCTGAGACCCGTCCTATAACATGAGATGGGATATCCAACTCCTTCCCATTCCAATCCTGAGACACTTCCGATAGCAGAGATGTGATATCTCAATGTTTATACCAAACCTGAGACCCTTCCTATAACATGAGATGTGATATCCAACTCCTTCCCGTTCCAAACCTGAGACCCTTCCTTTAGCATGAGATGTGATATCCAGCTCCTTCCCATTCCAATCCTGAGACACTTCCGATAGCATGAGATGTGATATCTCAATGCTTCTAATATCAAAACTGAGACCCTCCCTATAGCATGATATGTGATATCTAAGTCCTTCCCATTCCAATCCTGAGACCCTTCCTATAGCATGAGATGTGATATCTCAATGCTTCTACCAAACCTGAGACCCTTCCTTTAGCATGAGATGTGATATCCAACTCCTTCCCATTCCAATCCTGAGACCCTTCCTATAGCATGAGAGGTGATATCTCAATACTTCTAATACCAAACCTGAGATCCTTCCGATAACATGAGATGTGATATCTCAATACTTCTAATACCAAACCTGAGATCCATCCTATAACATGAGATGTGATATCCAAATCCTTCCCCTTCCAAACCTGAGACCCGCCCTTTAGCATGAGATGTGATATCCAACTCCTTCCCATTCCAATCCTGAGACCCTTCTGAAAGCATAAGATATGATATCTCAATGCTTCTATACCAAACCTGAGATCCTTCCGATAGCATGAGATGTGATATCTCAATACTTCTAATACCAAACCTGAGATCCTTCCTATAACATGAGATGTGATATCCAAATCCTTATCTTCCAAACCTGAGACCCTCCCTTTAGCATGAGATGTGATATCCAACTCCTTCCCATTCCAATCCTGAGACCCTTCCTATAGCATGAGAAGGGATATCCAACTCCTTCCCAATCCAATCCTGAGACCCTTCCGATAGCAGAGACGTGATATCTCATTGCTTCTACCAAACCTGAGACCCTTCCTTTAGCATGAGATGTGATATCCACATCCTTCACATTCCAATCCTGAGACCCTTCTTATAGCATGTGATGTGATATCTCAATGCTTCTAATACCAAACCTGAGATCCTTCCTATAACATGAGATGTGATATCCAATTCCTTCCCATTCCAAACCTGAGACCCTTCCTATTGGATGAGATGTGATATCCAACTCCTTCCCATTCCAACCCTGAGACCCTTCCTATAGCATGAGATGTGATGTCTCAATGCTTCTAATACCAAACCTGAGATCCTTCCTATAACATGAGATGTGATATCCAACTCCTTCCCTTTCCAAACCTAAGAGCCTATCTATAGCATGAGATGTGATATCCAAGTCCTTCCCATTCCAATCCTTAGACCCTTCCTACAACATGCAATATGATATCTCAATGATTCTAATAAAAAACCTGAGACCCGTCCTATAGCATGAGATATGATATCCAAGTCCTTCCCATTCCAATCCTGAGACCCTTCCTATAACATGAAATGTGATATCCAACTCCTTCCCATTCCAGCCTGAGACCCTTCCTATAGCATGAGATGGGATATCCAACTTCTTCCAAATCCAATACTGATACCCTTCCGATACCATGAGATGTGATATCCCAATGCTTCTACCAAACCTGAGACCCACACTATGGCATGAGATGTGATATCAAACTCCTTCCCATTCCAATCCTGAGACCCTTCCTATAGCTTGAGGTGTGATATCCAACTCCTTCCCATTCCAATTCTGAGACCCTTCTTATACCATGAGACTTGATATCTCAATGCTTCTAATACCAAACCTGAGACCCGTCCTATAACATGAGATGTGATATCCAAATCCTTCCCCTTCCAAACCTTAGACCCTTCCTTTATCATGAGATGTGATATCCAACTCCTTCCCATTCCAATCCTGAGACCCTTCCGATATCATGAGATTTGTTATCTCAATGCTTCTAATATCAAACTTGAGACCCTCCCTATAGCATGAGATGTGACATCCAAGTCCTTCCCATTCCAATCCTGAGACCCTTCCTATAGCATGAGATGTGATATCTCTATGCTTCTAATACCAAACCTGAGACCCTTCCTATAACATGAGATGGGATATCCAACTCCTTCCCATTCCAATCCTGAGACCCTTCCGATAGCAGAGATGTGATATCTCAATGCTTATACCAAACCTGAGAACCTTCCTATGGCCTGAGATGTCATATACAACTCCTTCTCATTCCAATCCTGAGACCCTTCCTTTAGCATGAGCTGTGATATCTCAATGCTTATACCAAATCTGAGACCCTTCCTATAGCATGAGATGTGATATCCAATTCCTTCCCATTCCAATCCTGAGACCCTTCCTATAGCATGATATGTGATATCTCAATGCTTATACCAAACCTGAGAGCCTACCTATAGCATGAGATGTGATATCCAAGTCCATCCCATTCCAATCCTTAGACCCTTCCTACAGCATGCGATGTGATATCTCAATGATTCTAATACCAAACCAGAGACTCTTCCTATAACATGAGATGGGATATCCAACTCCTTCCCATTCCAATCCTGAGCCGCTTCCGATAGCAGAGATGTGATATCTCAATGCTTATACCAAACCTGAGACCCTTCCTATAACATGAGATGTGATATCCAACTCCTTCCCGTTCCAAACCTGAGACACTAACTATAGCATATGTGATATCCAACTCCTTCCCATTCCAAACATGAGACCCTTCCTATAGCAAGAAAGTAATATCCAACTCCTACCCATTCCAATCCTGAGACCCTTCCTATAGCAAGAGATGTGATATCCAAATCCTTCATATTCCAATCCTGAGACCCTTCCTATAACATGAGATGTGATATCCAACTCCTTCCCATTCCAACCTGGGACACTTCCTATAGCATGAGAAGGGATATCCAACTCCTTCCCAATCCAATCCTGAGACCCTTCCGATAGCAGAGATGTGATATCTCAATGCTTATACCAAACCTGAGACCCTTCCTATGGCATGAGATGTGATATCCAACTCCTTGCCATTCAAATCCTAAAACCCTTCCTATAGCATGAGATGTGATATCTCTATGCTTATACCAAATCTGAGACCCTTCCTATAGCATGAGATGTGATATCCAATTCCTTCCCATTCCAATCCTGAGACCCTTCCTATAGCATGAGAAGGGATATCCAACTCCTTCCCAATCCAATCCTGAGACCCTTCCGATAGCAGAGATGTGATATCTCAATGCTTATACCAAACCTGAGAACCTTCCTATGGCCTGAGATGTCATATACAACTCCTTCCCATTCCAATCCTGAGACCCTTCCTTTAGCATGAGATGTGATATCTCAATGCTTATACCAAATCTGAGACCCTTCCTATAGCATGAGATGTGATATCCAATTCCTTCCCATTCCAATCCTGAGACCCTTCCTATAGCATGAGATGTGATATCTCAATGCTTATACCAAACCTGAGAGCCTACCTATAGCATGAGATGTGATATCCAAGTCCATCCCATTCCAATCCTTAGACCCTTCCTACAGCATGCGATGTGATATCTCAATGATTCTAATACCAAACCAGAGACTCTTCCTATAACATGAGATGGGATATCCAACTCCTTCCCATTCCAATCCTGAGCCGCTTCCGATAGCAGAGATGTGATATCTCAATGCTTATACCAAACCTGAGACCCTTCCTATAACATGAGATGTGATATCCAACTCCTTCCCGTTCCAAACCTGAGACACTAACTATAGCATATGTGATATCCAACTCCTTCCCATTCCAAACATGAGACCCTTCCTATAGCAAGAAAGTAATATCCAACTCCTACCCATTCCAATCCTGAGACCCTTCCTATAGCAAGAGATGTGATATCCAAATCCTTCCCATTCCAATCCTGAGACCCTTCCTATAACATGAGATGTGATATCCAACTCCTTCCCATTCCAACCTGAGACACTTCCTATAGCATGAGAAGGGATATCCAACTCCTTCCCAATCCAATCCTGAGACCCTTCCGATAGCAGAGATGTGATATCTCAATGCTTATACCAAACCTGAGACCTTTCCTATGGCATGAGATGTGATATCCAACTCCTTCCCAATCCAATCCTGAGACCCTTCCGATAGCAGAGACGTGATATCTCAATGCTTCTACCAAACCTGAGACCCTTCCTTTAGCATGAGATGTGATATCCAAATCCTTCACATTCCAATCCTGAGACCCTTCCTATAGCATGAGATGTGATATCTCAATGCTTCTAATACCAATCCTGAGATCCTTCCTATAACATGAGATGTGATATCCAATTCCTTCCCATTCCAAACCTGAGACCCTTCCTATTGGATGAGATGTGATATCCAACTCCTTCCCATTCCAACCCTGAGACCCTTCCTATAGCATGAGATGTGATGTCTCAATGCTTCTAATACCAAACCTGAGATCCTTCCTATAACATGAGATGTGATATCCAACTCCTTCCATTCCAATCCTGAGACCCGTCCTATAGCATGAGATGTGATATCTCAATGCTTATACCAAACCTGAGACCCTTCCTATAGCATGAGATGTTATATCCAACTGCTTCCCATTCCAATCCTGAGACCCTTCCTATAGCATGAGATGTGATATCTCAATGCTTCTAATACCAAACCTGAGATCCTTCCTCTAACATGAAATGTGATATCCAACTCCTTCCCTTTCCAAACCTAAGAGCCTATCTATAGCATGAGATGTGATATCCAAGTCCTTCCCATTCCAACCCTTCGACCCTTCCTACAGCATGCAATATGATATCTCAATGATTCTAATAACAAACCTGAGACCCGTCCTATAACATGAGATGGGATATCCAACTCCTTCCCATTCCAATCCTGAGACACTTCCGATAGCAGAGATGTGATATCTCAATGCTTATACCAAACCTGAGACCCTTCCTATAACATGAGATGTGATATCCAAATCCTTCCCGTTCCAAACCTGAGACCCTTCCTTTAGCATGAGATGTGATATCCAGCACCTTCCCATTCCAATCCTGAGACACTTCCGATAGCATGAGATGTGATATCTCAATGCTTCTAATATCAAAACTGAGACCCTCCCTATAGCATGATATGTGATATCTAAGTCCTTCCCATTCCAATCCTGAGACCCTCCCTATAGCATGAGATGTGATATCCAACTCCTTCCCATTCCAATCCTGAGACCCTTCCTATAGCATGAGATATGATATCTCAATACTTCTAATACCAAACGTGAGATCCTTCCGATAACATGAGATGTGATATCCAAATCCTTCGCCTTCCAAACCTGAGACCCTCCCTTTAGCATGAGATGTGATATCCAACTCCTTCCTATTCCAATCCTGAGACTCTTCTGATAGCATGAGATGTGATATCTCAATGCTTCTAATACCAAACCTGAGATCCTTCCGATAGCATGAGATGTGATATCTCAATGCTTCTAATACCAAACCTGAGATCCTACCTCTAACATGAAATGTGATATCCAACTCTTTCCCCTTCCAAACCTGAGAGCCTTCCTATAGCATGAGATGTGATATCCAAGTCCTTCCCATTCCAATCCTGAGACCCTTCCTATAGCTTGAGATGTGATATCCAACTCCTTCCCATTCCAATTCTGAGACCCTTCCTATACTATGAGACTTGATATCTCAATGCTTCTAATACTAAACGTGAGACCCGTAATATAACATGAGATGTGATATCCAAATCCTTCCCCTTCCAAACCGTAGACCCTTCCTTTATCATGAGATGTGATATCCAACTCCTTCCCATTCCAATCCTGAGACCCTTCCGATATCCTGAGATGTGATATCTCAAAGCTTCTAATATCAAACTTGAGACCCTCCCTATAGCATGAGATGTGATATCCAAGTCCTTTCCATTCCAATCCTGAGACCCTTCCTATAGCATGAGATGTGATATCTCAATGCTTCTAATACCAAACCTGAGACCCTTCCTATAACATGAGATGGGAATATCCAACTCCTTCCCATTCCAATCCTGAGACCCTTCCGATAGCAGAGATGTGATATCTCAATGCTTCTAATACCAAACCTGAGATCCTTCCTATAACATGAGATGTGATATCCAAATCCTTCCTCTTCCAAACCTGAGACCCTCCCTTTAGCATGAGATGTGATATCCAACTCCTTCCCATTCCATTCCTGAGACCCTTCTGATAGCATGAGATGTGATATCTCAATGCCTCTAATACCAAACCTGAGATCCTACCTCTAACATGAAATGTGATATCCAACTCTTTCCCCTTCCAAACCTGAGAGCCTTCCTATAGCATGAGATGTGATATCCAAGTCCTTCCCATTCCAATCCTGAGACCCTTCCTATAGCTTGAGATGTGATATCCAACTCCTTCCCATTCCAATTCTGAGACCCTTCCTATACTCTGAGACTTGATATCTCAATGCTTCTAATACCAAACATGAGACCCGTAATATAACATGAGATGTGATATCCAAATCCTTCCCCTTCCAAACCTTAGACCCTTCCTTTATCATGAGATGTGATATCCAACTCCTTCCCATTCCAATCCTGAGACCCTTCCGATATCATGAGATGTGATATCTCAAAGCTTCTAATATCAAACTTGAGACCCTCCCTATAGCATGAGATGTGATATCCAAGTCCTTCCCATTCCAATCCTGAGACCCTTCCTATAGCATGAGATGTGATATCTCAATGCTTCTAATACCAAACCTGAGACCCTTCCTATAACATGAGATGGGAATATCCAACTGTTAGGAAAGATTTCGTAATTGTAGGTAATTTTCCTTCCATGTGGCAACCCCTAAACTTTTTGCTGTTGTTTTCACCTTGTTCTTGACTTTGCCAGAGAAGTGCAGCCTTCTGCCGCACTCCTCTGGGCTTTCGCTCCTTTCTTACGGGGAAACTGACATGCCCTTAAGACAGTCAGTACCGGGGAACGCTGTTTCCCGTAGTTTCTTTTATCGTGTTGCGGCTTTAGTGCAACATGACACAAGAGGGCACTGTAAGCTAAGTTACAGCTCTCTTGGGTCTCTAGCCTTCTACAGGCCCTAGATACTCTTTTAGGATGGTATTTGATCGGTGCAAGTCATTCAGGGACTGGAATGGTGGCAGCGATCGTTTTGTTTATTTTGAGCTCCTTTTGGCATTCTGAGCACGTTTTTCGCACTGAACCCAAAATGGTGGCCTGGCTCCCAAAATGGCCAGACCACGAGGCTCCTTTGTCTTGTCCACTGACCGTCTTGCTCCCTTCACCTTCCCCAGGTCGAGCGACCCGGGGTCTTCCTTATTTGGGCATGTACTTTCCCACGAAACGTGGTTGCTTTCGCGGGCTTCTACATGTCGTTTGTGTGCCTCCAGGGTGTGGGCGCGACAATCCAAGCTCCGTTGGTACCGCTCCCAGTTGTGGGGGTACCATTTGAAAGGGTAGGGATCGACATGGTTGGTCCCCTTGACCCGCAAACATCCTCGGGCAATAGGTTTATCCTGGTGCTGGTCGACCATGCAACCAGGTATCCTGAGGCCATCCCATGGAAAACTGTAACTGCCAAGTCAGTTGCAGAAGCTTTACTCGGCATATTTACTAGGGTTGGCTTCCCTAAAGAAGTTGTGCCGGATGATGGCAGCAACTTTATGTCGAAGTATAGGCAGGCTATGTGGAAAGAATGTGGGGTCACCTACAGGTTCTCTTCTGCATACCACCCCCAGACCAATGGTCTGGGGGGGCGTTTCAACAGGACGTTAAAGAGCATGATTGGGGCTCTGGAGGAGCCTCAGAGAAGAAAATGGGATCTTCTTGTTTCATGCTTACTGTTTGCCTACCGAGAGGTACCACAGGAGGGTGTTGGCTTCAGCCCCTTCGAACTTCTGTTCGGTCATCCCGTACGGGGACCCTTAGCCATCGTCAAAGAGGGATGGGAGATGCCCACTCCCCCTGTTACTACCAACGTAGTTGATTATGTGCTAGGGCTCAGAAAACGGATGGTACTTCTGATGGGCTTGGCTAGTGATAAACATTCCAATCCTGAGACCCTTCCGATATCATGAGATTTGTTATCTCAATGCTTCTAATATCAAACTTGAGACCCTCCCTATAGCATGAGATGTGACATCCAAGTCCTTCCCATTCCAATCCTGAGACCATTGAGATATCACTTCTCTGCTATCTTTGATCCTCCAGCCCCGCAAAGAAACTGGAGTATTCCGGGGAGAATGTCCACTTTACATATTGAATACAGCTTTGGCTGTCCTTCAAATGGAAAGTCTCCATCATTTGTTCAAACAACTCTAAGTGCTCCCAAACAGAATACTTAGCGTTCTTATGGTAAGGCGTGATGACGCTCCTGATCGCCTTAATCTGCTTTAAGGGGTCCTTAAGCAAGGCCCTTTTTGCCTTATTGGCCTTTTTGGTTCGGGTAACCCTTGTCCATTCATCCTCGGACTCAGAGGCACTGCTCCCAGAGGTTCCCGTCTGATCTTCCAGGTTTTCCCGGATTCTGCGAGCCTGGGAATGGCTGGCAGAATGTGGGGACCTGGTCTCCTGTGTCCTGCGCAGTTCAGAGGAGTCTTCAGATTCCTCCTTGCTGCCAGGATTTGATGGGTACCCCCTCCACTGACCTAACTGGGCAGAGGTTTTCAGGATGCCCTTAATGGGCCTACTCTCCTGGGGTTCCCCACTGAACTGTACTGTACTTGGGTGCCCATACCCGGATGCCCACCCCTCCATTCCTGAGTGGTACTGGCCTATGAGCCCCATACTCTTAGCTGGATAGTAATCTGCCATCCCTGTGGCCCTGTGCTCATGTGCGCCAGGGGACATGGGGGTGGTAGAGTCCAGGGACTGGGGGAGATGAAGGCCCCTGATGTTAGGGCTCCTGCGGTTATGGTCAGGAGTCTCTCTTTCCCAGCGGACCTCATCTCTATCTGCCCCTGCTCCCTGTTGCAATGCAAGAGCCTGCATTTGTGCTTTCAGTTCCTCAGTCAAGGCCTTACTCGACTCTATCAGTTTCTCCTGCATCGCTACCTGTTGCTGGAGCCTCTCATTGTGCTGGCAGAGAGCCTCATTTTCCCTCTGTGCTTCCTGATTGGTCCTGGAGCACTGGGCCAGTCTTTGCTGCAGGAGGGTTACCTCCTGATTCCCATCCCTACTGGCCTGCTCCTTTCTTGCCAGAGCATCTTCCACCCTTCTGGTGTGCTCTACCAAGTTCTGGTTTTCTTTTTGGAGGTCACCCAGCCCCTGGTGGGCCAGGTGATTTTCTTCCATTTTTCTTTTTAAATGGCAGACTTCCTGGCCTAAGGTATCCCTTTCCTGACTAAGAGCCTGCATCTGTGCCGCCAGGTCGTCCCTTTGCCTTTGGAAGGCACCAGCATTCTGGCGCTCCTGATCAAACTCTGCCTGGGTATCCAGGTCTTTCAGAATTAGTTTGTTGCTCTCTGCCTTCACTCTATCTAGGTGGCCTTGCAGGGTGACTACCTGCTCAGCACATACCCTGTTGAAGTCCAGTTGTTGCTCCAGCTTTTTCTGGTTTTGCAGTAGGGAGTCCAAACCTTCTTGGTATTCCTTCTGCAAGGCCAGAAATCTGGTATCCTGTTCTACCTTTTCCTGTTGCAGCACATCCATATCCTTCTTTATTTTAATGATGTGCTGCCTACTATCATCTTCTGACTCCTGGCTCCTCTGCAGCCTCTGCTCAGAAGAGACCAGGTCAGATTGGACCTTCTCTAACGCCATCTGTTGCCTATTTGCCAGATTTTGGCTTTCAGCACATCTATCCTGCATGTCTCCCATATATAGGTACAGGTATGCCGCTATCCTAACAATCTTGTCGTGTTCATCTTTGGCCTTAGGAGCCATATATAGTTCACTCAGGGCCACATGTAATGGACCCTGATCTCTCCATAAGTCTGACCCTGTTTCAGTGACCTGTCGCGTGATGGCCTGCAACCAGGCATCCTGGCCCTGCTCAGCCCATTCACCTCTCACAAATAGTTTATGTAAGAAGTGCTCTCTGGCTATTTTCATATCTACCAAGGTCGTCATTCTAGAGATTGGTCTCTGTCCTGACTTACAGAAGTTTGTATTTTATTTTTGCAGAACAGAACTTTTCTTGGAGTGTCCCTTTTGAGGAATGCTTCACAGCGTAATGCAGCGTGGTGATCCGACCGGATGTATGTATCCCGTCAGTTAGCACACTGTATTAAGCTGCACAAGTGGTATTCTAACCCAAACGTCCGGCCGAGCCCCCAATTTGTAAGAGGATTCAATTCAGCACTACAGCTAAGTTAACGCCTAGTCTAGAATACTGAATGAAAACCCTTATTGATATATCTTTATGTCCAGTTCATGCGTTCTGGATGACTACCCCTATATAACACCCCTCTCTTGGAATCCCCCTGACCCCACTGAGCCAAGAAGTAGTTCTGTTTTGCAAGTTTAAAAGGTTTATTTGATAATTTAAAATATATATATATCACACTTTATAATAAATTAATAATTGAATAGCACACTTAATCTGATATGATAAAGATCAACAACGGAGAATCTGGCACTAGCACACTTCTTATAATCACTAATGAGTTGACATGAAATGGATAAGGTAGCACACTGGTAAATAGGAACAAAAGTATAATGTGGTAGAGGATGCTTTATGTAAGCTCAGGTGGATGCAATATTCAATGAATGCAGTACAGAAAATACTCAATATGATTTCAACCAAACAATGTAATCACTTTTCTCTGGCAATCCCCTCCCCCCCTTGATGCAAGGCAAGGAAATGGATGGAAAACACACAGTTCTCAGAAATGCAATCAATGTAAATCAGTTCACCCCAGCAAGCTTAGACTACAGAAGTTTGAAAACACAGGCCCAATGCTTTGATATGTGCTAGCAATGGATGAGAAATATGCTGGAATGCTTTTAATTCCCTTTCAGAGGTTCAGGGTGAGTGGTATCTAGTTAATATTAGTCCAGGCTCACACTAGCAATGATGCAGGGATAGTTAGCAGGTTAAACGAATTTCTGGCAAATGGAAGGCAAGCAGCAGCAGTTTTTAAACATGAAGAAATTTGCAAATCGCGGCAAAATTCGCGGATGCGCCGAGCGCTATTACAGAGGAACCACAAGGACTATCTCTATCGTTTTGGGGTCATAGGAAAGCCTAGGATCCCATCTTCCAAATGAAAGTTACTGCAAGTCTCTAGCACAAACGGTTGCGGAGATATGAGCGATTAAATAAAGGTCGTTTTTCAGATTTGAAATTTTAAAGTTCAAAAAGACACGTGCAGCTTGCAACTAGGAAATGACAAGTGACAGCTTTGCAAATGACAGGTGACAGTTAGGAGACAGTTCTACTTAGATTAAAATAGGATTGAATTATATTATTTTAACTAGGAGATTGGTTCTGCACAGTTTTCTAGGTACTCACACTATATTCTTGAGTGAAATGGGCCTCGCCATGGATCTGGTCAGGGTTTTAAACTGGACTCTGGTCTGGTCTGGCCTCTGCACTTCACAGTGATCTGGGTCAGCTCTCTCTGCTGGTCTGGGTCTCTCTGGGTACAGCACTGCTTTCTCTCTGGTCTGGTCTCTTAGTTCTGGATAGATTGAAGTCTCTGGTTTGGTCTGGTCTGGCCTCTGCACTTCACAGTGATCTGGGTCAGCTCTCTCTGCTGGTCTGGGTCTCTCTGGGTACAGCACTGCTTTCTCTCTGGACTGGTCTCTTAGTTCTGGATAGATTGAAGTCTCTAGTTTGGCTTTCTGGAGGTTTGATGAATTTGAAGTCTGGATCTCTGGATGTTGTATGGTCCGGCAGAGTGCGTTGCAGCAAATGGAATTGAAGGTCCCTATCTGTCCTGTCTGTCTGCTTTTATGTGTTTAGAATGTGGGTGTGTTCTAGCATCACTGACCCTACCTCTCTCTCAGCTTCTAATTGGTCAAACTTCCATTTATCATTTGATTGGGGAATGAACTGTGAGTCAGAGGGATGTCATTTTATGGCTTGCAGATAGGACACTCCTCTGTCAGATTGCACACATTCTATATTTGATAATAAAAGACATATTTCACAGTTACACAGTTGCTTGAAATTACATATACATGGTGTGGCTGAATTTAGCCATGTCTCTGTCCAAATCTGCTGTTTCTAAGAGCTTGCATTCAGAAATGGCACATAATTGACTTTTTAACTGATTTTTCACTTTCTGACATTGACCCAACTTTACATACATGTGCGCAGGGAGTAAGGACATTAACTGATGAAGTTTCAGATTTTTAACATGCACACATTTTGAGTAATATCCTCTTTTCCGCTAAAACCCCCCTGAACATGCCACCGGGTCGAAAAACCTCTTAAAATGTGGGCAGAAAAATCACAAGAATTATGGTGTCATTTATAAAATTTTCACATGTCCGCTCTATGAATGATCCATCTTTTTAAAGTTATGTTCTGGCTCCAAAGGGGTGTGGTTTCCTCCCAGCACAAGGTAGAAATACTGGTTTATCCAGTTCTGCCAAGCCAGCTTGCTCTCACAGGCAGTTCTCCTCCCAGCTTCTGCCAAGAGGAAGCTACATTTTACGACTGCTGTAATAAAACCTTTGCCTGAGTCAGGACAGGGCTTTGTTCACTTTCCTGCAGAGCACAGGTAATTCAATTATCAGATAGATGGCATATCCTTAGTGTGAGCAGCAAAAGGGCAGCTAGGCCTGGGAACACAGCTGTGACTCAAGTTTCACTCCTGATGGGGGTAGTTGCCAGGCAGAATTGGAATCTCTTTAAGCCAGTTTCAGATAAAATGTCACTTTTTGTTCCCCAGTTCCTGCATTCAAATAAAACTAAACATTTTTACATATGCAGCTAGAATGCTGATTCTAAGTGCAAAACTATGGCATTTCAACAGTTACAAAGGCATGTGACACCAAACATAGGTCACTCATTTAATCTAAACATTTTCGATTTTAGTGTCTTTAACCCAGTGCAACTTAAACTGCTGCAATCCACAGCTCAGCCAGTCTTGTTATAAACCTTCAAGTCACTTCAGAATATCACTTTACATTGTATCCACCTCTCAGTAAGTCTTTCTTTGGCATGTTTTGGGTTCATTTATTCAGTTTTCTACAAAAAAGTAAAATCTGGTGTTGTTTTAAATTGCCGGCTTTTGGATAGTGGTGAGTACTGGTACTGCACCCATTTTTGGGATTTAAGAATGAATTCCCCACAATTCTAGGTTGCATTTGGCAATCAGCATTGCCATTCCCAATGGTTTCAGACTACTGTGCGGGTAGTCCAATGGTGGTTTTAGGCAGTGTCCTTCTGTGCCCATAACATCGGCAAAAATGGGTGGCAGCCTATTCTTCCTGCATTTCCCTGTGCATTTTCTGGGAAGCTCTGGCCATCATGATGTTTTCATGTCAGTACTGCACAGTTTTGAGGTAGGGCTCGGATGCATGGGTAAATACATCCCACAACCCTACCTATAGCATGAGATGTGATATCCAAGTCCTTCCCATTCCAATCCTGAGACACTTCCTATAGCATGAGATGTGATATCCAACTCCTTCCCATTCCAATCCTGAGACCCTTCCTATAACATGAAATGTGATATCCAACTCCTTCCCATTCCAACCTGAGACCCTTCCTATAGCATGAGATGTGATATCTCAATGCTTATACCAAACCTGAGATCCTTCCTATAACATGAGATGTGATATCCAACTCCTTCCCATTCCAATCCTGAGACACTTCCTATAGCATGAGATGTGATCTCTCACTGCTTATACCAAACCTGAGACCCTTCCCATAGCATGAGATGTGATATCCAACTCCTTCCCATTCCAATCCTCAGACCCTTCCTATAGCATGAGATGTGATATCTCAATGCTTCTAATATCAAACTTGAGACCCTACCTATAGCATGAGATGTGATATCCAAGTCCTTCCCATTCCAATCCTGAGACACTTCCTATAGCATGAGATGTGATATCCAACTCCTTCCCATTCCAATCCTGAGACCCTTCCTATAGCATGAGATATGATATCTCAATACTTCTAATACCAAATGTGAGATCCTTCCGATAACATGAGACCCTTCCTATGGCATCAGATGTGATATCCAACTCCTTGCCATTCAAATCCTGAGACCCTTCCTATAGCATGAGAAGGGATATCCAACTCCTTCCCAATCCAATCCTGAGACACTTCCTATAGCATGAGATGTGATATCTCACTGCTTATACCAAACCTGAGACCCTTCCCATAGCATGAGATGTGATATCCAAATCCTTCCCATTCCAATCCTGAGACCCTTCTGATAGCATGAGATGTGATATCTCAATGCTTCTAATACCAAACCTGAGATCCTTCCGATAGCATGAGATGTGATATCTCAATGCTTCTAATACCAAACCTGAGATCCTTCCTATAACATGAGATGTGATATCCAAATCCTTCCCCTTCCAAACCTGAGACCCTCTCTTTAGCATGAGATGTGATATCCAACTCCTTCCCATTCCATTCCTGAGACCCTTCTGATAGCATGAGATGTGATATCTCAATGCCTCTAATACCAAACCTGAGATCCTACCTCTAACATGAAATGTGATATCCAACTCTTTCCCCTTCCAAACCTGAGAGCCTTCCTATAGCATGAGATGTTATATCCAAGTCCTTCCCATTCCAATCCTGAGACCCTTCCTATAGCTTGAGATGTGATATCCAACTCCTTCCCATTCCAATTCTGAGACCCTTCCTATACTCTGAGACTTGATATCTCAATGCTTCTAATACCAAACCTGAGACCCGTAATATAACATGAGATGTGATATCCAAATCC
This sequence comes from Ambystoma mexicanum, assembly GCF_040938575.1. Taxonomy (NCBI): domain Eukaryota; kingdom Metazoa; phylum Chordata; class Amphibia; order Caudata; family Ambystomatidae; genus Ambystoma; species Ambystoma mexicanum. The sequence continues at coordinate 11,725,528 of NW_027182455.1, read as the reverse complement.
TTCCCCTTCCAAAACTTAGACCCTTCCTTTATCATGAGATGTGATATCCAACTCCTTCCCATTCCAATCCTGAGACCCTTCCGATATCATGAGATTTGATATCTCAAAGCTTCTAATATCAAACTTGAGACCCTCCCTATAGCATGAGATGTGATATCCAAGTCCTTCCCATTCCAATCCTGAGACCCTTCCTATAGCATGAGATGTGATATCTCAATGCTTCTAATACCAAACCTGAGACCCTTCCCATAACATGAGATGGGAATATCCAACTCCTTCCCATTCCAATCCTGAGACCCTTCCGATAGCAGAGATGTGATATCTCAATGCTTATACCAAACCTGAGACCCTTCCTATGGCATGAGATGTGATATCCAACTCCTTGCCATTCAAATCCTGAGACCCTTCCTATAGCATGAGAAGGGATATCCAACTCCTTCCCAATCCAATCCTGAGACCCTTCCGATAGCAGAGACGTGATATCTCAATGCTTCTACCAAACCTGAGACCCCTCCTTTAGCATGAGATGTGATATCCAAATCCTTCACATTCCAATCCTGAGACCCTTCCTATAGCATGAGATGTGATATCTCAATGCTTCTAATACCAAACCTGAGATCCTTCCTATAACATGAGATGTGATATCCAATTCCTTCCCATTCCAAACCTGAGACCCTTCCTATTGGATGAGTTGTGATATCCAACTCCTTCCCATTCCAACCCTGAGACCCTTCCTATAGCATGAGATGTGATGTCTCAATGCTTCTAATACCAAACCTGAGATCCTTCCTATAACATGAGATGTGATATCCAACTCCTTCCATTCCAATCCTGAGACCCGTCCTATAGCATGAGATGTGATATCTCAATGCTTATACCAAACCTGAGACCCTTCCTATAGCATGAGATGTGATATCCAACTACTTCCCATTCCAATCCTGAGACCCTTCCTATAGCATGAGATGTGATATCTCAATGCTTCTAATACCAAACCTGAGATCCTTCCTCTAACATGAAATGTGATATCCAACTCCTTCCCTTTCCAAACCTAAGAGCCTATCTATAGCATGAGATGTGATATCCAGGTCCTTCCCATTCCAATCCTTAGACCCTTCCTACAGCATGCAATATGATATCTCAATGATCGTAATAACAAACCTAAGACCCGTCCTATAGCATGAGATATGATATCCAAGTCCTTCCCATTCCAATCCTGAGACCCTTCCTATAACATGAAATGTGATATCCAACTCCTTCCCATTCCAACCTGAGACCCTTCCTATATCATGAGATGGGATATCCAACTTCTTCCAAATCCAATACTGATACCCTTCCGATAGCATGAGATGTGATATCCCAATGCTTCTACCAAACCTGAGACCCATACTATGGCATGAGATGTGATATCAAACTCCTTCCCATTCCAATCCTGAGACCCTTCCTATAGCTTGAGGTGTGATATCCAACTCCTTCCCATTCCAATTCTGAGACCCTTCTTATACCATGAGACTTGATATCTCAATGCTTCTAATACCAAACCTGAGACCCGTCCTATAACATGAGATGTGATATCCAAATCCTTCCCCTTCCAAACCTTAGACCCTTCCTTTATCATGAGATGTGATATCCAACTCCTTCCCATTCCAATCCTGAGACCCTTCCGATATCATGAGATTTGTTATCTCAATGCTTCTAATATCAAACTTGAGACCCTCCCTATAGCATGAGATGTGACATCCAAGTCCTTCCCATTCCAATCCTGAGACCCTTCCTATAGCATGAGATGTGATATCTCTATGCTTCTAATACCAAACCTGAGACCCTTCCTATAACATGAGATGGGATATCCAACTCCTTCCCATTCAAATCCTGAGACCTTTCCGATAGCAGAGATGTGATATCTCAATGCTTATACCAAACCTGAGAACCTTCCTATGGCCTGAGATGTGATATACAACTCCTTCCCATTCCAATCCTGAGACCCTTCCTTTAGCATGAGATGTGATATCTCAATGCTTATACCAAATCTGAGACCCTTCCTATAGCATGAGATGTGATATCCAATTCCTTCCCATTCCAATCCTGAGACCCTTCCTATAGCATGAGATGTGATATCTCAATGCTTATACCAAACCTGAGAGCCTACCTATAGCATGAGATGTGATATCCAAGTGCATCCCATTCCAATCCTTAGACCCTTCCTACAGCATGCGATGTGATATCTCAATGATTCTAATACCAAACCAGAGACTCTTCCTATAACATGAGATGGGATATCCAACTCCTTCCCATTCCAATCCTGAGCCGCTTCCGATAGCAGAGATGTGATATCTCAATGCTTATACCAAACCTGAGACCCTTCCTATAACATGAGATGTGATATCCAACTCCTTCCCGTTCCAAACCTGAGACACTAACTATAGCATATGTGATATCCAACTCCTTCCCATTCCAAACATGAGACCCTTCCTATAGCAAGAAAGTAATATCCAACTCCTACCCATTCCAATCCTGAAACCCTTCCTATAGCAAGAGATGTGATATCCAAATCCTTCCCATTCCAATCCTGAGACCCTTCCTATAACATGAGATGTGATATCCAACTCCTTCCCATTCCAACCTGAGACACTTCCTATAGCATGAGAAGGGATATCCAACTCCTTCCCAATCCAATCCTGAGACCCTTCCGATAGCAGAGATGTGATATCTCAATGCTTATACCAAACCTGAGACCCTTCCTATGGCATGAGATGTGATATCCAACTCCTTGCCATTCAAATCCTGAGACCCTTCCTATAGCATGAGAAGGGATATCCAACTCCTTCCCAATCCAATCCTGAGACCCTTCCGATAGCAGAGACGTGATATCTCAATGCTTCTACCAAACCTGAGACCCTTCCTTTAGCATGAGATGTGATATCCAAATCCTTCACATTCCAATCCTGAGACCCTTCCTATAGCATGAGATGTGATATCTCAATGCTTCTAATACCAAACCTGAGATCCTTCCTATAACATGAGATGTGATATCCAATTCCTTCCTATTCCAAACCTGAGACCCTTCCTATTGGATGAGATGTGATATCCAACTCCTTCCCATTCCAACCCTGAGACCCTTCCTATAGCATGAGATTTGATGTCTCAATGCTTCTAATACCAAACCTGAGATCCTTCCTATAACATGAGATGTGATATCCAACTCCTTCCATTCCAATCCTGAGACCCGTCCTATAGCATGAGATGTGATATCTCAATGCTTATACCAAACCTGAGACCCTTCCTATAGCATGAGATGTGATATCCAACTGCTTCCCATTCCAATCCTGAGACCCTTCCTATAGCATGAGATGTGATATCTCAATGCTTCTAATACCAAACCTGAGATCCTTCCTCTAACATGAAATGTGATATCCAACTCCTTCCCTTTCCAAACCTAAGAGCCTATCTATAGCATGAGATGTGATATCCAAGTCCTTCACATTCCAACCCTTAGACCCTTCCTACAGCATGCAATATGATATCTCAATGATTCTAATAACAAACCTGAGACCCGTCCTATAACATGAGATGGGATATCCAACTCCTTCCCATTCCAATCCTGAGACACTTCCGATAGCAGAGATGTGATATCTCAATGCTTATACCAAACCTGAGACCCTTCCTATAACATGAGATGTGATATCCAAATCCTTCCCGTTCCAAACCTGAGACCCTTCCTTTAGCATGAGATGTGATATCCAGCTCCTTCCCATTCCAATCCTGAGACACTTCCGATAGCATGAGATCTGATATCTCAATGCTTCTAATATCAATCCTGAGACCCTCCCTATAGCATGAGATGTGATATCCAACTCCTTCTCATTCCAATCCTGAGACCCTTCCTATAGCATGAGATATGATATCTCAATACTTCTAATACCAAACGTGAGATCCTTCCGATAACATGAGATGTGATATCCAAATCCTTCCCCTTCCAAACCTGAGACCCTCCCTTTAGCATGAGATGTGATATCCAACTCCTTCCTATTCCAATCCTGAGACTCTTCTGATAGCATGAGATGTGATATCTCAATGCTTCTAATACCAAACCTGAGATCCTTCCGATAGCATGAGATGTGATATCTCAATGCTTCTAATACCAAACCTGAGATCCTTCCTATAACATGAGATGTGATATCCAAATCCTTCCCCTTCCAAACCTGAGACCCTTCTGATAGCATGAGATGTGATATCTCAATGCCTCTAATACCAAACCTGAGATCCTACCTCTAACATGAAATGTGATATCCAACTCTTTCCCCTTCCAAACCTGAGAGCCTTCCTATAGCATGAGATGTGATATCCAAGTCCTTCCCATTCCAATCCTGAGACCCTTCCTATAGCTTGAGATGTGATATCCAACTCCTTCCCATTCCAATTCTGAGACCCTTCCTATACTATGAGACTTGATATCTCAATGCTTCTAATACCAAACCTGAGACCCGTAATATAACATGAGATGTGATATCCAAATCCTTCCCCTTCCAAACCTTAGACCCTTCCTTTATCATGAGATGTGATATCCAACTCCTTCCCATTCCAATCCTGAGACCCTTCCGATATCATGAGATGTGATATCTCAAAGCTTCTAATATCAAACTTGAGACACTCCCTATAGCATGAGATGTGATATCCAAGTCCTTCCCATTCCAATCCTGAGACCCTTCCTATAGCATGAGATGTGATATCCAGCTCCTTCCCATTCCAATCCTGAGACACTTCCGATAGCAGAGATGTGATATCTCAATGCTTATACCAAACCTGAGACCCTTCCTATAACATGAGATGTGATATCCAAATCCTTCCCGTTCCAAACCTGAGACCCTTCCTTTAGCATGAGATGTGATATCCAGCTCCTTCCCATTCCAATCCTGAGACACTTCCGATAGCATGAGATGTGATATCTCAATGCTTCTAATATCAAAACTGAGACCCTCCCTATAGCATGATATGTGATATCTAAGTCCTTCCCATTCCAATCCTGAGAACCTCCCTATAGCATGAGATGTGATATCCAACTCCTTCCCATTCCAATCCTGAGACCCTTCCTATAGCATGAGATATGATATCTCAATACTTCTAATACCAAACGTGAGATCCTTCCGATAACATGAGATGTGATATCCAAATCCTTCCCCTTCCAAACCTGAGACCCTCCCTTTAGCATGAGATGTGATATCCAACTCCTTCCTATTCCAATCCTGAGACTCTTCTGATAGCATGAGATGTGATATCTCAATGCTTCTAATACCAAACCTGAGATCCTTCCGATAGCATGAGATGTGATATCTCAATGCTTCTAATACCAAACCTGAGATCCTTCCTATAACATGAGATGTGATATCCAAATCCTTCCCCTTCCAAACCTGAGACCCTCCCTTTAGCATGAGATGTGATATCCAACTCCTTCCCATTCCATTCCTGAGACCCTTCTGATAGCATGAGATGTGATATCTCAATGCCTCTAATACCAAACCTGAGATCCTACCTCTAACATGAAATGTGATATCCAACTCTTTCCCCTTCCAAACTTGAGAGCCTTCCTATAGCATGAGATGTGATATCCAAGTCCTTCCCATTCCAATTCTGAGACCCTTCCTATACTATGAGACTTGATATCTCAATGCTTCTAATACCAAACCTGAGACCCGTAATATAACATGAGATGTGATATCCAAATCCTTCCCCTTCCAAACCTTAGACCCTTCCTTTATCATGAGATGTGATATCCAACTCCTTCCCATTCCAATCCTGAGACCCTTCCGATATCATGAGATGTGATATCTCAAAGCTTCTAATATCAAACTTGAGACCCTCCCTATAGCATGAGATGTGATATCCAAGTCCTTCCCATTCCAATCCTGAGACCCTTCCTATAGCATGAGATGTGATATCTCAATGCTTCTAATACCAAACCTGAGACCCTTCCTATAACATGAGATGGGAATATCCAACTCCTTCCCATTCCAATCCTGAGACCCTTCCGATAGCAGAGATGTGATATCTCAATGCTTATACCAAACCTGAGATCCTTCCTATAACATGAGATGTGATATCCAACTCCTTCCCATTCCAATCCTGAGACACTTCCTATAGCATGAGATGTGATATCTCACTGCTTATACCAAACCTGAGACCCTTCCCATAGCATGAGATGTGATATCCAACTCCTTCCCATTCCAATCCTCAGACCCTTCCTATAGCATGAGATGTGATATCTCAATGCTTCTAATATCAAACTTGAGACCCTACCTATAGCATGAGATGTGATATCCAAGTCCTTCCCATTCCAATCCTGAGACACTTCCTATAGCATGAGATGTGATATCTCAATGCTTCTAATACCAAACCTGAGACTCTTCCTATAACATGAGATGGGATATCCAACTCCTTCCCATTCCAATCCTGAGACCCTTTTGATAGCAGAGATGTGATATCTCAATGTTTATACCAAACCTGTGACCCTTCCTACGGCATGAGATGTCATATTCAACTCCTTCCCATTCCAATCCTGAGACCCTTCCTATAGCATGAGATGTGATATCCAACTCCTTCCCATTCCAATCCTGAGACCCTTCCTATAGCATGAGATGTGATGTCTCAATGCTTCTAATACCAAACCTGAGATCCTTCCTATAACATGAGATGTGATATCCAACTCCTTCCATTCCAATCCTGGACCCTTCCTATAGCATGAGATGTGATATCTCAATGCTTATACCAAACCTGAGACCCTTCCTTTAGCATGAGATGTGATATTCAACTCCTTCCCATTCCAATCCTGAGACCCTTCCTATAGCCTGAGATGTGATATCTCAATGCCTCTAATACCAAACCTGAGATCCTTCCTCTAACATGAAATGTGATATCCAACTCCTTCACTTTCCAAACCTGAGAGCCTATCTATAGCATGAGATGTGATATCCAAGTCCTTCCCATTCCAATCCTTAGACCCTTCCTACAGCATGCAATATGATATCTCAATGATTCTAATAAAAAACCTGAGACCCGTCCTATAACATGAGATGGGATATCCAACTCCTTCCCATTCCAATCCTGAGACACTTCCGATAGCAGAGATGTGATATCTCAATGTTTATACCAAACCTGAGACCCTTCCTATAACATGAGATGTGATATCCAACTCCTTCCCGTTCCAAACCTGAGACCCTTCCTTTAGCATGAGATGTGATATCCAGCTCCTTCCCATTCCAATCCTGAGACACTTCCGATAGCATGAGATGTGATATCTCAATGCTTCTAATATCAAAACTGAGACCCTCCCTATAGCATGATATGTGATATCTAAGTCCTTCCCATTCCAATCCTGAGACCCTTCCTATAGCATGAGATGTGATATCTCAATGCTTCTACCAAACCTGAGACCCTTCCTTTAGCATGAGATGTGATATCCAACTCCTTCCCATTCCAATCCTGAGACCCTTCCTATAGCATGAGAGGTGATATCTCAATACTTCTAATACCAAACCTGAGATCCTTCCGATAACATGAGATGTGATATCTCAATACTTCTAATACCAAACCTGAGATCCATCCTATAACATGAGATGTGATATCCAAATCCTTCCCCTTCCAAACCTGAGACCCGCCCTTTAGCATGAGATGTGATATCCAACTCCTTCCCATTCCAATCCTGAGACCCTTCTGATAGCATAAGATATGATATCTCAATGCTTCTATACCAAACCTGAGATCCTTCCGATAGCATGAGATGTGATATCTCAATACTTCTAATACCAAACCTGAGATCCTTCCTATAACATGAGATGTGATATCCAAATCCTTATCTTCCAAACCTGAGACCCTCCCTTTAGCATGAGATGTGATATCCAACTCCTTCCCATTCCAATCCTGAGACTCTTCTGATAGCATAAGATATGATATCTCAATGCTTCTATACCAAACCTGAGATCCTTCTGATAGCATGAGATGTGATATCTCAATACTTCTAATACCAAACCTGAGATCCTACCTCTAACATGAAATGTGATATCCAACTCTTTCCCCTTGCAAACCTGAGAGCCTTCCTATAGCATGAGATGTGATATCCAAGTCCTTCCCATTCCAATCCTGAGACCCTTCCTATAACATGAGATGTGATACCCAACTCCTTCCCATTCCAACCTGAGACCCTTCCTATAGCATGAGATGGGATATCCAACTCCTTCCAAATCCAATCCCGATACCCTTCCGATAGCATGAGATCTGATATCCCAATGCTTCTACCAAACCTGAGACCCATACTATGGCATGAGATGTGATATCAAACTCCTTCCCATTCTAATCCTGAGACCCTTCCTATAGCTTGAGATGTGATATCCAACTCCTTCCCATTCCAATTCTGAGACCCTTCCTATACCATGAGACTTGATATCTCAATGCTTCTAATACCAAACCTGAGACCCGTCCTATAACATGAGATGTGATATCCAAATGCTTCCCCTTCCAAACCTTAGACCCTTCCTTTATCATGAGATGTGATAGCCAACTCCTTCCCATTCCAATCTTGAGACCCTTCCGATATCATGAAATGTGATATCTCAATGCTTCTAATATCAAACTTGAGACCCTCCCTATAACATGAGATGGGAATATCCAACTCCTTCCCATTCCAATCCTGAGACCCTTCCGATAGCAGAGATGTGATATCTCAATGCTTATACCAAACCTGAGATCCTTCCTATAACATGAGATGTGTAATCCAACTCCTTCCCATTCCAATCCTGAGACACTTCCTATAGCATGAGATGTGATATCTCACTGCTTATACCAAACCTGAGACCCTTCCTATAGCATGAGATGTGATATCCAACTCCTTCCCATTCCAATCCTGAGACCCTTCCTATAGCATGAGATGTGATATCTCAATGCTTCTAATATCAAACTTGAGACCCTCCCTATAGCATGAGATGTGATACCCAAGTCCTTCCCATTCCAAACCTGAGACACTTCCTATAGCATGAGATGTGATATCCAACTGCTTCCCATTCCAATCCTGAGACCCTTCCTATAGCATGAGATGTGATATCTCTATGCTTCTAATACCAAACCTGAGATCCTTCCTCTAACATGAAATGTGATATCCAACTCCTTCCCTTTCCAAACCTAAGAGCCTATCTATAGCATGAGATGTGATATCCAAGTCCTTCACATTCCAACCCTTAGACCCTTCCTACAGCATGCAATATGATATCTCAATGATTCTAATAACAAACCTGAGACCCGTCCTATAACATGAGATGGGATATCCAACTCCTTCCCATTCCAATCCTGAGACTCTTCCGATAGCAGAGATGTGATATCTCAATGCTTGTACCAAACCTGAGATCCTTCCTATAACATGAGATGTGATATCCAACTCCTTCCCATTCCAATCCTGAGACACTTCCTATAGCATGAGATGTGATATCCAACTCCTTCCCATTCCAATTCTGAGACCCTTCCTATACTATGAGACTTGATATCTCAATGCTTCTAATACCAAACCTGAGACCCGTAATATAACATGAGATGTGATATCCAAATCCTTCCCCTTCCAAACCTTAGACCCTTCCTTTATCATGAGATGTGATATCCAACTCCTTCCCATTCCAATCCTGAGACCCTTCCGATATCATGAGATGTGATATCTCAAAGCTTCTAATATCAAACTTGAGACCCTCCCTATAGCATGAGATGTGATATCCAAGTCCTTCCCATTCCAATCCTGAGACCCTTCCTATAGCATGAGATGTGATATCTCAATGCTTATACCAAACCTGAGACCCTTCCTATAGCATGAGATGTGATATCCAACTGCTTCCCATTCCAATCCTGAGACGCTTCCTATAGCATGAGATGTGATATCTCTATGCTTCTAATACCAAACCTGAGATCCTTCCTCTAACATGAAATGTGATATCCAACTCCTTCCCTTTCCAAACCTAAGAGCCTATCTATAGCATGAGATGTGATATCCAAGTCCTTCACATTCCAACCCTTAGACCCTTCCTACAGCATGCAATATGATATCTCAATTATTCTAATAACAAACCTGAGACCCGTCCTATAACATGGGATGGGATATCCAACTCCTTCCCATTCCAATCCTGAGACTCTTCCGATAGCAGAGATGTGATATCTCAATGCTTATACCAAACCTGAGACCCTTCCTGTAACATGAGATGTGATATCCAAATCCTTCCCGTTCCAAACCTGAGACCCTTCCTTTAGCATGAGATGTGATATCCAGCTCCTTCCCATTCCAATCCTGAGACACTTCCGATAGCATGAGATGTGATATCACAATGCTTCTAATATCAAAACTGAGACCTTCCCTATAGCATGATATGTGATATCTAAGTCCTTCCCATTCCAATCCTGAGACCCTCCCTATAGCATGAGATGTGATATCCAACTCCTTCCCATTCCAATCCTGAGACCCTTCCTATAGCATGAGATATGATATCTCAATACTTCTAATACCAAACGTGAGATCCTTCCGATAACATGAGATGTGATATCCAAATCCTTCCTGTTAAGACGGATTTCTGAACTCTGTCCTGGTGGCGCAGAAGTTCAGAAGGCCAACCTAATTACTTGGAACAGGGTAACCTCTGGACAAGCCAGACCAATCAAGGTAGCGATCGCGGCGGTCAAGACTAGGTCTCAAGAGGGGTGAGGGTGACTGAAAGCCCGCAATGAGCACACAAAGCAAGAGCGCTTACAAACTACTCCAAACAGTTGTTATATCAAAAATAGATACACATTTATTTTAAGGCCTTTAAAATAATGACCGTAGCGAGAAAATCACAATATTAAACCAACACATACCATATCAACACAATATATATACAAATACACAGTCGCAAGCGTTTAAAGCACGAAATATGTAGTCCACCTGCCAGGGAAGGAAAACAGGCAGTGCGATAATGCTTTCGACTCAGTTCGCCTTCATAGGCACCTAACTAGATGGAAGTCCGAGCCCTGCAAAGAGTGGAGCCTTGTGCTCAAAGTACCTGCCACGCCGGTGCCGACGGGCACAAGGGGAAGCTCTTCGGAGGAAGTCAGGCGGTTCACGTTAGTGCACAGCAGAAGAAGAACAGGTTCCGCAACTCAAGCGCAGCCTCCACAGCGGGCAGAAGCAGAGCGCGAGCGCGGCAAAAGGGTGCTGTTTTTACACAGCAGGGAAAAGCAATGGGATACTGCAGGAGGGCGACCAGATCCTAGATATACTACTCACCGGTCCCCGAAGCAAGCAGACCCAGGCTTCTCCACGATAGTTTCAGCAGCTGGCAGGTTCAGAAGAGCAGGGAACGCTTTGTAGTCGTGCAGAGCAAAAAGACGTCCCAATCGACGAAACCGGCACAGTTTTGTTGCCGCACAGGACAACGGAGCGGCCGTGTGTATTCGAGCCAAATGAACCCTCCTCCCTTCAGACCTGGGGACGCCAAGCGTACGAAGCGTGGGAGAGGGACAAGGACTCGCAATACAACACAACCTGGCGGCGGTTGCAGAGCCAAACTCCTTTGTAAGCTGGTCAGTCAACTGGATGGCCCAGAGACGCTTCCGAAGGCTTACTTGGCAGGAGATGGTTGAAGATGCCGGGAATAGCTGTTCCTGCTATTCCAAAGGTCGAAGCACCAGTACAGGCCTTCTGGTTCGATCAAAGGAGGACAGGGGCTCTCCGGACGACAGCAGTGCAAAGGAGGATTCCTTCAGCGGGTCACCAGCGATTCCTCGGTCCAGCCTCGTAGTTGCAGGATACTTGGCTCCTGTATTCCTTCGTTCGTGAGAACTCAGGAGATTGACATGGTAGTGGTGTTTCCAGCCCCCTCTTATCCACGGTTCCCTTCGCGCCAAAACGGAGGGGAGCCAATGGGAGATCCGCTCTTCAAAACACATACCATACGTGGACCAATCACGGACCACGGTGGTCCCAGGCATTCACACCACCCTAGACTCTCTGGCACCCAGGATGTGTATTGGGACCAGACATCCCAGCCCACACCCTGGAGGCACACAAACGACATGTAGAAGCCCGCGAAAGCAACCATGTTTCGCGGGAAAGTACATGCCCAAATAAGGAAGGCCCCGGGTCGCCGGACCTGGGGAAGGTGAAGGGAGCAAGACGGACAGTGGACAGGACAAAGGAGCCTCGCGGCCTGGCCATTTTGGGAGCCAGGCCACCATTTTGGGTTCAGTGCAAAAACGTGCTCAGAACGCCAAAAGGAGCTCAAAATAAACAAAACGATCGCTGCCACCATTCCAGTCCCTGAATGACTTGCACCGATCAAATACCATCCTAAAAGAGTATCTAGGGCCTGTAGAAGGCTAGAGACCCAAGAGAGCTGTAACTTAGCTTACAGTGCCCTCTTGTGTCGTGTTGCACTAAAGCTGCGACACGACAAAAGAAACTACGGGAAACCACGTTCCCCGGTACTGACTGTCTTAAGGGCATGTCAGTTTATCCGTAAGAAAGGAGCGAAAGCCCAGAGAAGTGCGGCAGAAGGCTGTACTTCTCTGGCAAAGTCAAGAACAAGGTTAAAAACAATAGCAAAAAGTTTAGGGGTTGCCACATGGAAGGAAAATTCCCTACAATTACGAAATCTTTCCTAACACTTCCCCTTCCAAACCTGAGACCCTCCCTTTAGCATGAGATGTGATATCCAACTCCTTCCTATTCCAATCCTGAGACTCTTCTGATAGCATGAGATGTGATATCTCAATGCTTCTAATACCAAACCTGAGATCCTTCCTATAGCATGAGATGTGATATCTCAATGCTTCTAATACCAAACCTGAGACCCTTCCTATAACATGAGATGGGAATATCCAACTCCTTCCCATTCCAATCCTGAGACCCTTCCGATAGCAGAGATGTGATATCTCAATGCTTATACCAAACCTGAGATCCTTCCTATAACATGAGATGTGATATCCAACTCCTTCCCATTCCAATCCTGAGACACTTCCTATAGCATGAGATGTGATATCTCACTGCTTATACCAAACCTGAGACCCTTCCTATAGCATGAGATGTGATATCTCAATGCTTCTAATATCAAACTTGAGACCCTACCTATAGCATGAGATGTGATGTCTCAATGCTTCTAATACCAAACCTGAGATCCTTCCTTGGTCAATGTAGGGCAGAGGCCATCGGGAAGTATGGACCCGTTTGTTGAGCTCCCTGAGGTCGGCACAGAGTCTCCACTGGCCGTTTGGCTTCAATATTCCCAGCACCGGATTATTGAAGGTGCTGTGGACTGGACGGATTATTCCCCTGGACTCAAGGTTCTTAATTATTTCAGCAAGGGACTCCATTGATGCGAGAGGCAAGCGATATTGCTTCACAAACACAGGAGTCATGCCAGGGTCCGTGGGGATTGTTGTTGTGTGGATGTCAGTGCGACCACAGTCATATGAGTCTACCGCAAAGAGATCTTGTAAATCCAAGAAAACTTGTTTCAACTTTTGCTTTTGTTCCAGAGTCACACAGGCATCCGCTAGGTTGACTCTCTCTTCCACCATCTGCCTGAAGCCTGGAAAGACTTCTGGTCTGGCTATCTCCGCGGCCTCCTCCAGCTGGGTGGAGAAGTCCCTGGTCAGAGTGCTGATTTGGACTGGAAGCTTCAGGTGGGAAAGGCAGCCCTCATGGACCTGGAAAATCACCTCATCCCTCCTGAAGTCACAAGTCACATCTTCCTTACCATAGGGGCAGGAAGTGTACACCAGAAAGTTCCCCCCATGCCGGGTAAAAATCCTGTCTGGTGTTGTGTTGTCATCACTGTCACTGTCAAAGCAGTCCTTGGGGATTGGCCCTAACAGTTCATTTCCAAGATCCATGGAGAAATGTCGGTCATCAACCGCCATTCCAATAATGGTGCCTGCGGCTAGAGTAATACTCTTTAAGTCGCTGTTATCCACCTCTATTGGAATAGTGTCATGTTCTATGTTGACTAATGGTGTTGGGTTTACCCCTAACCCTTGCTGTTGGAGAGAAGCATTTAGATGTATGTAAGCATCAGGGTTTTTCAAATGTTGTCCTCTTTTAACTTTCACTTCCAGGGAGAATTGTCGGGTCCTTTCTGGGATGGTGACTTCCTCTTTAATCTGAATTTCAACTGCATAAGGTAGCAATTGAGCTGACCTAAATGCTTTTTCTGGATCATCAAAGCCCATGGGATTATCCGCTAATCGGGACCAAGCTTTGAAGTTTATTAGGTCCAAACTAATGGCAAAGCGATTGAGAATGTCACTGCCTAAGTAAAAGGCGGCAGGGACGTCTCGCACGACCCAACAATTGTGGACTATGCTCTTGTTGCCAATGGAGATTTTGAGCATACACCTGCTTGGCAGGAGATGTTTGGAATTAGGTGCTTCCAGGTCCATTTCCCATTTGTCTATCAGTTTGAAGGTGGGAATGGCTGGATCTTTTGGGAGTTGGCGAAACATGGCTTCGCTGATGAAGCTCTTACCGTTGTTCACACACACTCGAGCGAGAACAGAGTCCTTCCCATCATTTAACTGAACAGGGATGAACAACTGCTCTCCAATTTGCTGAATATCAGCCAGGCTCTGAGCCGATTTCACATCTTTCTGGACTATAGGAGTGGGAGTTTCAGGTTGTGGATTGGTATAGAATTTCAGAGTGTTTCCTTCCAGCGTGGAATACCACTTTAGACTGGAAGGAAGGTTGATTTTCAGAAACAGAGAGGACCCCCCATCACCAGTCTGTTGTCCTACTGCTATTACTGTCACATCTGGAATTTGGCTATTCTGGAAGTGAAATTCTACTTGGTCAGATTTTTGTTCAACCATGTGCCGTTTAAACTAACATGGTTGACACTCTGTTTTAATTTTATTGGTCGGCTAGTCTGGGTCCAGAGGACCTTGTTTACACAATCTATTAGGGGTGACAACCTTCTCAGGAGGTCATTCCCTAGTAAACAAGGGGTGCCCTCTGGGGTCACAACTATGACCGGGTGTTTCAACTTATGTCGCCCAATTTTAATGTCCAAATCTGCCGTCCCCTCGACGGGAATTTCCTTCCCGTCAAAGTTCTGCAGTTGTCCAGGAAGAGAGGTGAGAGGAATTTGGTAATTCTCTCCCCTTCCTGCATTCAGTTCATCAAAGGCCCTTCTGGGCAGAAGGGTAGCTTGAGATCCCGTGTCCACCAGTGCCGAGATTGTACCCTGCCCCTGTACTTGTACCGGGGCATAATATCTTCCCTCCTTCTCCTCAAGGGGGCACAGATAATGCACATTTTTGGACAACTGGTGGGCTAACTTTCTGGTTTTGGACATTGCTAGCGAAGAGATTTGGGCAGAATTCTGTGGAGAGCCTCGGGAATCTGAAAGAAAAAGTTGGCAACTGGAGATCAGAGCCATTGTGGGTTCCCCTGGCTCCGGTTCTGGGCCGCCCCCCCCTTTTTGGAGGCAGTCACCAGGATGGGTTTGAACCAGGGGATTTTCTTGCTGTTGGTTCTGGGATGAGATGGTGGGCGGCGGTAGCTCAGTCTCCACATCTCCCTAGTCTGGATTTGCATTCCTAGGGACCCATTTTTCTTTGGGAGGAGTTCCCCCCTCTCTGAAGGAGAAGATCCTTTTCTCAGGATCCTCTGAGGATCCCTCTCCCTCAAATTGGAAGATCTGTACCTCCTCCTCAAACTGAGTCTGTTTGGGTCTTTTGTTTCTCCTACCCCCCCTCTGCTCCTTAGGAGGCAGACTTTCAGGGGCAAGAGATTTTGTTTCCGGTTCCTGGGTTTCCAGGGGCTGTTTACAAGTGAGGAAGGAAGCTTCCTCCAAGGCTTTACACCCCCCTTCCCTTTGTGCCTCCTCCCTGGGAACCGGTGAGTTATCGGGGTGCTGCCCCTGTCATTGTTCTGGAGCACCAGGTCCAGAGTTGGGTGCGTTCTGCGCCGGCATGCTGATCTGAGGGTTCTGCTGCGCCCTCAGTATATGACCCATATCCCGCGCCATGTTTTGAACCTGGCGCTCTAACTGGGAAACCCGCTCAGGCTGATACGGGGCCCTGTTTTCTCCCCTGGGCTGATCCCGGGAAGGGTAGCTATCCCTCCTCTGGTAATACCCCGGGTTGGGAAGATTTGGGTACCCCTCCACCCTTGGCCTCCCCTCTCCCGGATTCAGTGGTCTGGGCTCAGGGAATTGGGGAAAGAAGGATGGATGGTTTTGGGGCTGAAAGTTGGGTGAATACCTGGGGAAAAAGTTCTGCCCAGGATTTGGAGAGTTTCTGCCCTCCGGTGGGAAGTTAGGAGGGAAGTTCCCTGGGTTAGGTGCTTGGCTGGATCCCCCCCCTTGGGCTGGAGGAGTCCACACATAACCCAGGATGGGTCTGTTTCCCTTGTAACGGGGACTTACATAATCAGGAGAGCGAGGGACCCCATTTGTGGGGCTGCCTCCCTGGCTCCCTGTCGGTGACTGGCCCGAGGACCTTCTGGGCCTAGCATTATTAGGTGCAGGTAGGTTTTTAGGCCCCCCCATCTCCAAATCTAAAACGGGGGTGACCTTTACCTCTGCCACCTTGGCAGCAGCAGGGGTGGTGTTGGGTTTGGGGTTTTTCTGGGCATTACTTTTGCTATCTATCGGTTTCTGCACCTCATAGATCCGGGTAGCCTGTTCAATGACCCAATCTAGGGATCTTTTCTCGTGAAAATCCCTCACGAGCTGGGTCATGATGTATTTGGGCAAGGCATGGAAAAACGTATTTATGAACTCTCTACTATCTGTGCGCACCCTTCTTGTGGTCTGTGCAAAAGCACGCTTTAACTCCTGCACAAATTCTTGTGGGGCCTGATCCTCCCCACATTGCAAATTGTAGGCTGCCTTGCGAGCCTCTTGAGGATTTCTGTGAACAGAAAAATGTTTCAGGATGGCCGCCTTATATGTGGACCATCTTAAATGATTTTGATCCTCCAGCCCCGCAAAGAAACTGGAGTATTCCGGGGAGAATGTCCACTTTACATATTGAATACAGCTTTGGCTGTCCTTCAAATGGAAAGTCTCCATCATTTGTTCAAACAACTCTAAGTGCTCCCAAACAGAATACTTAGCGTTCTTATGGTAAGGCGTGATGACGCTCCTGATCGCCTTAATCTGCTTTAAGGGGTCCTTAAGCAAGGCCCTTTTTGCCTTATTGGCCTTTTTGGTTCGGGTAATCCTTGTCCATTCATCCTCGGACTCAGAGGCACTGCTCCCAGAGGTTCCCGTCTCATCTTCCAGGTTTTCCCGGATTCTGCGAGCCTGGGAATGGCTGGCAGAATGTGGGGACCTGGTCTCCTGTGTCCTGCGCAGTTCAGAGGAGTCTTCAGATTCCTCCTTGCTGCCAGGATTTGATGGGTACCCCCTCCACTGACCTAACTGGGCAGAGGTTTTCAGGATGCCCTTAATGGGCCTACTCTCCTGGGGTTCCCCACTGAACTGTACTGTACTTGGGTGCCCATACCCGGATGCCCACCCCTCCATTCCTGAGTGGTACTGGCCTATGAGCCCCATACTCTTAGCTGGATAGTAATCTGCCATCCCTGTGGCCCTGTGCTCATGTGCGCCAGGGGACATGGGGGTGGTAGAGTCCAGGGACTGGGGGAGATGAAGGCCCCTGATGTTAGGGCTCCTGCGGTTATGGTCAGGAGTCTCTCTTTCCCAGCGGACCTCATCTCTATCCGCCCCTGCTCCCTGTTGCAATGCAAGAGCCTGCATTTGTGCTTTCAGTTCCTCAGTCAAGGCCTTACTCGACTCTATCAGTTTCTCCTGCATCGCTACCTGTTGCTGGAGCCTCTCATTGTGCTGGCAGAGAGCCTCATTTTCCCTCTGTGCTTCCTGATTGGTCCTGGAGCACTGGGCCAGTCTTTGCTGCAGGAGGGTTACCTCCTGATTCCCATCCCTACTGGCCTGCTCCTTTCTTGCCAGAGCATCTTACACCCTTCTGGTGTGCTCTACCAAGTTCTGGTTTTCTTTTTGGAGGTCACCCAGCCCCTGGTGGGCCAGGTGATTTTCTTCCATTTTTCTTTTTAAATGGCAGACTTCCTGGCCTAAGGTATCCCTTTCCTGACTAAGAGCCTGCATCTGTGCCGCCAGGTCGTCCCTTTGCCTTTGGAAGGCACCAGCATTCTGGCGCTCCTGATCAAACTCTGCCTGGGTATCCAGGTCTTTCAGAATTAGTTTGTTGCTCTCTGCCTTCACTCTATCTAGGTGGCCTTGCAGGGTGACTACCTGCTCAGCACATACCCTGTTGAAGTCCAGTTGTTGCTCCAGCTTTTTCTGGTTTTGCAGTAGGGAGTCCAAACCTTTTTGGTATTCCTTCTGCAAGGCCAGAAATCTGGTATCCTGTTCTACCTTTTCCTGTTGCAGCACATCCATATCCTTCTTTATTTTAATGATGTGCTGCCTACTATCATCTTCTGACTCCTGGCTCCTCTGCAGCCTCTGCTCAGAAGAGACCAGGTCAGATTGGACCTTCTCTAACGCCATCTGTTGCCTATTTGCCAGATTTTGGCTTTCAGCACATCTATCCTGCATGTCTCCCATATATAGGTACAGGTATGCCGCTATCCTAACAATCTTGTCGTGTTCATCTTTGGCCTTAGGAGCCATATATAGTTCACTCAGGGCCACATGTAATGGACCCTGATCTCTCCATAAGTCTGACCCTGTTTCAGTGACCTGTCGCGTGATGGCCTGCAACCAGGCATCCTGGCCCTGCTCAGCCCATTCACCTCTCACAAATAGTTTATGTAAGAAGTGCTCTCTGGCTATTTTCATATCTACCAAGGTCGTCATTCTAGAGATTGGTCTCTGTCCTGACTTACAGAAGTTTGTATTTTATTTTTGCAGAACAGAACTTTTCTTGGAGTGTCCCTTTTGAGGAATGCTTCACAGCGTAATGCAGCGTGGTGATCCGACCGGATGTATGTATCCCGTCAGTTAGCACACTGTATTAAGCTGCACAAGTGGTATTCTAACCCAAACGTCCGGCCGAGCCCCCAATTTGTAAGAGGATTCAATTCAGCACTACAGCTAAGTTAACGCCTAGTCTAGAATACTGAATGAAAACCCTTATTGATATATCTTTATGTCCAGTTCATGCGTTCTGGATGACTACCCCTATATAACACCCCTCTCTTGGAATCCCCCTGACCCCACTGAGCCAAGAAGTAGTTCTGTTTTGCAAGTTTAAAAGGTTTATTTGATAATTTAAAATATATATATATCACACTTTATAATAAATTAATAATTGAATAGCACACTTAATCTGATATGATAAAGATCAACAACGGAGAATCTGGCACTAGCACACTTCTTATAATCACTAATGAGTTGACATGAAATGGATAAGGTAGCACACTGGTAAATAGGAACAAAAGTATAATGTGGTAGAGGATGCTTTATGTAAGCTCAGGTGGATGCAATATTCAATGAATGCAGTACAGAAAATACTCAATATGATTTCAACCAAACAATGTAATCACTTTTCTCTGGCAATCCCCTCCCCCCCTTGATGCAAGGCAAGGAAATGGATGGAAAACACACAGTTCTCAGAAATGCAATCAATGTAAATCAGTTCACCCCAGCAAGCTTAGACTACAGAAGTTTGAAAACACAGGCCCAATGCTTTGATATGTGCTAGCAATGGATGAGAAATATGCTGGAATGCTTTTAATTCCCTTTCAGAGGTTCAGGGTGAGTGGTATCTAGTTAATATTAGTCCAGGCTCACACTAGCAATGATGCAGGGATAGTTAGCAGGTTAAACGAATTTCTGGCAAATGGAAGGCAAGCAGCAGCAGTTTTTAAACATGAAGAAATTTGCAAATCGCGGCAAAATTCGCGGATGCGCCGAGCGCTATTACAGAGGAACCACAAGGACTATCTCTATCGTTTTGGGGTCCTAGGAAAGCCTAGGATCTCATCTTCCAAATGAAAGTTACTGCAAGTCTCTAGCACAAACGGTTGCGGAGATATGAGCGATTAAATAAAGGTCGTTTTTCAGATTTGAAATTTTAAAGTTCAAAAAGACACGTGCAGCTTGCAACTAGGAAATGACAAGTGACAGCTTTGCAAATGACAGGTGACAGTTAGGAGACAGTTCTACTTAGATTAAAATAGGATTGAATTATATTATTTTAACTAGGAGATTGGTTCTGCACAGTTTTCTAGGTACTCACACTATATTCTTGAGTGAAATGGGCCTCGCCATGGATCTGGTCAGGGTTTTAAACTGGACTCTGGTCTGGTCTGGCCTCTGCACTTCACAGTGATCTGGGTCAGCTCTCTCTGCTGGTCTGGGTCTCTCTGGGTACAGCACTGCTTTCTCTCTGGTCTGGTCTCTTAGTTCTGGATAGATTGAAGTCTCTGGTTTGGTCTGGTCTGGCCTCTGCACTTCACAGTGATCTGGGTCAGCTCTCTCTGCTGGTCTGGGTCTCTCTGGGTACAGCACTGCTTTCTCTCTGGACTGGTCTCTTAGTTCTGGATAGATTGAAGTCTCTAGTTTGGCTTTCTGGAGGTTTGATGAATTTGAAGTCTGGATCTCTGGATGTTGTATGGTCCGGCAGAGTGCGTTGCAGCAAATGGAATTGAAGGTCCCTATCTGTCCTGTCTGTCTGCTTTTATGTGTTTAGAATGTGGGTGTGTTCTAGCATCACTGACCCTACCTCTCTCTCAGCTTCTAATTGGTCAAACTTCCATTTATCATTTGATTGGGGAATGAACTGTGAGTCAGAGGGATGTCATTTTATGGCTTGCAGATAGGACACTCCTCTGTCAGATTGCACACATTCTATATTTGATAATAAAAGACATATTTCACAGTTACACAGTTGCTTGAAATTACATATACATGGTGTGGCTGAATTTAGCCATGTCTCTGTCCAAATCTGCTGTTTCTAAGAGCTTGCATTCAGAAATGGCACATAATTGACTTTTTAACTGATTTTTCACTTTCTGACATTGACCCAACTTTACATACATGTGCGCAGTGAGTATGGACATTAACTGATGAAGTTTCAGATTTTTAACATGCACACATTTTGAGTAATATCCTCTTTTCCGCTAAAACCCCCCTGAACATGCCACCGGGTCGAAAAACCTCTTAAAATGTGGGCAGAAAAATCACAAGAATTATGGTGTCATTTATAAAATTTTCACATGTCCGCTCTATGAATGATCCATCTTTTTAAAGTTATGTTCTGGCTCCAAAGGGGTGTGGTTTCCTCCCAGCACAAGGTAGAAATACTGGTTTATCCAGTTCTGCCAAGCCAGCTTGCTCTCACAGGCAGTGCTCCTCCCAGCTTCTGCCAAGAGGAAGCTACATTTTACGACTGCTGTAATAAAACCTTTGCCTGAGTCAGGACAGGGCTTTGTTCACTTTCCTGCAGAGCACAGGTAATTCAATTATCAGATAGATGGCATATCCTTAGTGTGAGCAGCAAAAGGGCAGCTAGGCCTGGGAACACAGCTGTGACTCAAGTTTCACTCCTGATGGGGGTAGTTGCCAGGCAGAATTGGAATCTCTTTAAGCCAGTTTCAGATAAAATGTCACTTTTTGTTCCCCAGTTCCTGCATTCAAATAAAACTAAACATTTTTACATATGCAGCTAGAATGCTGATTCTAAGTGCAAAACTATGGCATTTCAACAGTTACAAAGGCATGTGACACCAAACATAGGTCACTCATTTAATCTAAACATTTTCGATTTTAGTGTCTTTAACCCAGTGCAACTTAAACTGCTGCAATCCACAGCTCAGCCAGTCTTGTTATAAACCTTCAAGTCACTTCAGAATATCACTTTACATTGTATCCACCTCTCAGTAAGTCTTTCTTTGGCATGTTTTGGGTTCATTTATTCAGTTTTCTACAAAAAAGTAAAATCTGGTGTTGTTTTAAATTGCCGGCTTTTGGATAGTGGTGAGTACTGGTACTGCACCCATTTTTGGGATTTAAGAATGAATTCCCCACAATTCTAGGTTGCATTTGGCAATCAGCATTGCCATTCCCAATGGTTTCAGACTACTGTGCGGGTAGTCCAATGGTGGTTTTAGGCAGTGTCCTTCTGTGCCCATAACATCGGCAAAAATGGGTGGCAGCCTATTCTTCCTGCATTTCCCTGTGCATTTTCTGGGAAGCTCTGGCCATCATGATGTTTTCATGTCAGTACTGCACAGTTTTGAGGTAGGGCTCGGATGCATGGGTAAATACATCCCACAACCCTACCTATAGCATGAGATGTGATATCCAAGTCCTTCCCATTCCAATCCTGAGACACTTCCTATAGCATGAGATGTGATATCCAACTCCTTCCCATTCCAATCCTGAGACCCTTCCTATAACATGAAATGTGATATCCAACTCCTTCCCATTCCAACCTGAGACCCTTCCTATAGCATGAGATGTGATATCTCAATGCTTATACCAAACCTGAGATCCTTCCTATAACATGAGATGTGATATCCAACTCCTTCCCATTCCAATCCTGAGACACTTCCTATAGCATGAGATGTGATATCTCACTGCTTATACCAAACCTGAGACCCTTCCCATAGCATGAGATGTGATATCCAACTCCTTCCCATTCCAATCCTCAGACCCTTCCTATAGCATGAGATGTGATATCTCAATGCTTCTAATATCAAACTTGAGACCCTACCTATAGCATGAGATGTGATATCCAAGTCCTTCCCATTCCAATCCTGAGACACTTCCTATAGCATGAGATGTGATATCCAACTCCTTCCCATTCCAATCCTGAGACCCTTCCTATAGCATGAGATATGATATCTCAATACTTCTAATACCAAATGTGAGATCCTTCCGATAACATGAGATGTGATATCCAAATCCTTCCCATTCCAATCCTGAGACCCTTCTGATAGCATGAGATGTGATATCTCAATGCTTCTAATACCAAACCTGAGATCCTTCCGATAGCATGAGATGTGATATCTCAATGCTTCTAATACCAAACCTGAGATCCTTCCTATAACATGAGATGTGATATCCAAATCCTTCCCCTTCCAAACCTGAGACCCTCTCTTTAGCATGAGATGTGATATCCAACTCCTTCCCATTCCATTCCTGAGACCCTTCTGATAGCATGAGATGTGATATCTCAATGCCTCTAATACCAAACCTGAGATCCTACCTCTAACATGAAATGTGATATCCAACTCTTTCCCCTTCCAAACCTGAGAGCCTTCCTATAGCATGAGATGTGATATCCAAGTCCTTCCCATTCCAATCCTGAGACCCTTCCTATAGCTTGAGATGTGATATCCAACTCCTTCCCATTCCAATTCTGAGACCCTTCCTATACTCTGAGACTTGATATCTCAATGCTTCTAATACCAAACCTGAGACCCGTAATATAACATGAGATGTGATATCCAAATCCTTCCCCTTCCAAAACTTAGACCCTTCCTTTATCATGAGATGTGATATCCAACTCCTTCCCATTCCAATCCTGAGAACCTTCCGATATCATGAGATTTGATATCTCAAAGCTTCTAATATCAAACTTGAGACCCTCCCTATAGCATGAGATGTGATATCCAAGTCCTTCCCATTCCAATCCTGAGACCCTTCCTATAGCATGAGATGTGATATCTCAATGCTTCTAATACCAAACCTGAGACCCTTCCTATAACATGAGATGGGAATATCCAACTCCTTCCCATTCCAATCCTGAGACCCTTCCGATAGCAGAGATGTGATATCTCAATGCTTATACCAAACCTGAGACCCTTCCTATGGCATGAGATGTGATATCCAACTCCTTGCCATTCAAATCCTGAGACCCTTCCTATAGCATGAGAAGGGATATCCAACTCCTTCCCAATCCAATCCTGAGACCCTTCCGATAGCAGAGACGTGATATCTCAATGCTTCTACCAAACCTGAGACCCTTCCTTTAGCATGAGATGTGATATCCAAATCCTTCACATTCCAATCCTGAGACCCTTCCTATAGCATGAGATGTGATATCTCAATGCTTCTAATACCAAACCTGAGATCCTTCCTATAACATGAGATGTGATATCCAATTCCTTCCCATTCCAAACCTGAGACCCTTCCTATTGGATGAGTTGTGATATCCAACTCCTTCCCATTCCAACCCTGAGACCCTTCCTATAGCATGAGATGTGATGTCTCAATGCTTCTAATACCAAACCTGAGATCCTTCCTATAACATGAGATGTGATATCCAACTCCTTCCATTCCAATCCTGAGACCCGTCCTATAGCATGAGATGTGATATCTCAATGCTTATACCAAACCTGAGACCCTTCCTATAGCATGAGATGTGATATCCAACTACTTCCCATTCCAATCCTGAGACCCTTCCTATAGCATGAGATGTGATATCTCAATGCTTCTAATACCAAACCTGAGATCCTTCCTCTAACATGAAATGTGATATCCAACTCCTTCCCTTTCCAAACCTAAGAGCCTATCTATAGCATGAGATGTGATATCCAGGTCCTTCCCATTCCAATCCTTAGACCCTTCCTACAGCATGCAATATGATATCTCAATGATTCTAATAACAAACCTGAGACCCGTCCTATAGCATGAGATATGATATCCAAGTCCTTCCCATTCCAATCCTGAGACCCTTCCTATAACATGAAATGTGATATCCAACTCCTTCCCATTCCAACCTGAGACCCTTCCTATAGCATGAGATGGGATATCCAACTTCTTCCAAATCCAATACTGATACCCTTCCGATAGCATGAGATGTGATATCCCAATGCTTCTACCAAACCTGAGACCCATACTATGGCATGAGATGTGATATCAAACTCCTTCCCATTCCAATCCTGAGACCCTTCCTATAGCTTGAGGTGTGATATCCAACTCCTTCCCATTCCAATTCTGAGACCCTTCTTATACCATGAGACTTGATATCTCAATGCTTCTAATACCAAACCTGAGACCCGTCCTATAACATGAGATGTGATATCCAAATCCTTCCCCTTCCAAACCTTAGACCCTTCCTTTATCATGAGATGTGATATCCAACTCCTTCCCATTCCAATCCTGAGACCCTTCCGATATCATGAGATTTGTTATCTCAATGCTTCTAATATCAAACTTGAGACCCTCCCTATAGCATGAGATGTGACATCCAAGTCCTTCCCATTCCAATCCTGAGACCCTTCCTATAGCATGAGATGTGATATCTCTATGCTTCTAATACCAAACCTGAGACCCTTCCTATAACATGAGATGGGATATCCAACTCCTTCCCATTCAAATCCTGAGACCTTTCCGATAGCAGAGATGTGATATCTCAATGCTTATACCAAACCTGAGAACCTTCCTATGGCCTGAGATGTGATATACAACTCCTTCCCATTCCAATCCTGAGACCCTTCCTTTAGCATGAGATGTGATATCTCAATGCTTATACCAAATCTGAGACCCTTCCTATAGCATGAGATGTGATATCCAATTCCTTCCCATTCCAATCCTGAGACCCTTCCTATAGCATGAGATGTGATATCTCAATGCTTATACCAAACCTGAGAGCCTACCTATAGCATGAGATGTGATATCCAAGTGCATCCCATTCCAATCCTTAGACCCTTCCTACAGCATGCGATGTGATATCTCAATGATTCTAATACCAAACCAGAGACTCTTCCTATAACATGAGATGGGATATCCAACTCCTTCCCATTCCAATCCTGAGCCGCTTCCGATAGCAGAGATGTGATATCTCAATGCTTATACCAAACCTGAGACCCTTCCTATAACATGAGATGTGATATCCAACACCTTCCCGTTCCAAACCTGAGACACTAACTATAGCATATGTGATATCCAACTCCTTCCCATTCCAAACATGAGACCCTTCCTATAGCAAGAAAGTAATATCCAACTCCTACCCATTCCAATCCTGAGACCCTTCCTATAGCAAGAGATGTGATATCCAAATCCTTCCCATTCCAATCCTGAGACCCTTCCTATAACATTAGATGTGATATCCAACTCCTTCCCATTCCAACCTGAGACACTTCCTATAGCATGAGAAGGGATATCCAACTCCTTCCCAATCCAATCCTGAGACCCTTCCGATAGCAGAGATGTGATATCTCAATGCTTATACCAAACCTGAGACCCTTCCTATGGCATGAGATGTGATATCCAACTCCTTGCCATTCAAATCCTGAGACCCTTCCTATAGCATGAGAAGGGATATCCAACTCCTTCCCAATCCAATCCTGAGACCCTTCCGATAGCAGAGACGTGATATCTCAATGCTTCTACCAAACCTGAGACCCTTCCTTTAGCATGAGATGTGATATCCAAATCCTTCACATTCCAATCCTGAGACCCTTCCTATAGCATGAGATGTGATATCTCAATGCTTCTAATACCAAACCTGAGATCCTTCCTATAACATGAGATGTGATATCCAATTCCTTCCTATTCCAAACCTGAGACCCTTCCTATTGGATGAGATGTGATATCCAACTCCTTCCCATTCCAACCCTGAGACCCTTCCTATAGCATGAGATTTGATGTCTCAATGCTTCTAATACCAAACCTGAGATCCTTCCTATAACATGAGATGTGATATCCAACTCCTTCCATTCCAATCCTGAGACCCGTCCTATAGCATGAGATGTGATATCTCAATGCTTATACCAAACCTGAGACCCTTCCTATAGCATGAGATGTGATATCCAACTGCTTCCCATTCCAATCCTGAGACCCTTCCTATAGCATGAGATGTGATACCTCAATGCTTCTAATACCAAACCTGAGATCCTTCCTCTAACATGAAATGTGATATCCAACTCCTTCCCTTTCCAAACCTAAGAGCCTATCTATAGCATGAGATGTGATATCCAAGTCCTTCACATTCCAACCCTTAGACCCTTCCTACAGCATGCAATATGATATCTCAATGATTCTAATAACAAACCTGAGACCCGTCCTATAACATGAGATGGGATATCCAACTCCTTCCCATTCCAATCCTGAGACACTTCCGATAGCAGAGATGTGATATCTCAATGCTTATACCAAACCTGAGACCCTTCCTATAACATGAGATGTGATATCCAAATCCTTCCCGTTCCAAACCTGAGACCCTTCCTTTAGCATGAGATGTGATATCCAGCTCCTTCCCATTCCAATCCTGAGACACTTCCGATAGCATGAGATGTGATATCTCAATGCTTCTAATATCAAAACTGAGACCCTCCCTATAGCATGATATGTGATATCTAAGTCCTTCCCATTCCAATCCTGAGACCCTCCCTATAGCATGATATGTGATATCTAAGTCCTTCCCATTCCAATCCTGAGACCCTCCCTATAGCATGAGATGTGATATCCAATTCCTTCCCATTCCAATCCTGAGACCCTTCCTATAGCATGAGATGTGATATCTCAATGCTTATACCAAACCTGAGAGCCTACCTATAGCATGAGATGTGATATCCAAGTGCATCCCATTCCAATCCTTAGACCCTTCCTACAGCATGCGATGTGATATCTCAATGATTCTAATACCAAACCAGAGACTCTTCCTATAACATGAGATGGGATATCCAACTCCTTCCCATTCCAATCCTGAGCCGCTTCCGATAGCAGAGATGTGATATCTCAATGCTTATACCAAACCTGAGACCCTTCCTATAACATGAGATGTGATATCCAACTCCTTCCCGTTCCAAACCTGAGACACTAACTATAGCATATGTGATATCCAACTCCTTCCCATTCCAAACATGAGACCCTTCCTATAGCAAGAAAGTAATATCCAACTCCTACCCATTCCAATCCTGAGACCCTTCCTATAGCAAGAGATGTGATATCCAAATCCTTCCCATTCCAATCCTGAGACCCTTCCTATAACATGAGATGTGATATCCAACTCCTTCCCAATCCAACCTGAGACACTTCCTATAGCATGAGAAGGGATATCCAACTCCTTCCCAATCCAATCCTGAGACCCTTCCGATAGCAGAGATGGCATATCTCAATGCTTATACCAAACCTGAGACCCTTCCTATGGCATGAGATGTGATATCCAACTCCTTGCCATTCAAATCCTGAGACCCTTCCTATAGCATGAGAAGGGATATCCAACTCCTTCCCAATCCAATCCTGAGACCCTTCCGATAGCAGAGACGTGATATCTCAATGCTTCTACCAAACCTGAGACCCTTCCTTTAGCATGAGATGTGATATCCAAATCCTTCACATTCCAATCCTGAGACCCTTCCTATAGCTTGAGATGTGATATCTCAATGCCTCTAATACCAAACCTGAGATCCTTCCTATAACATGAGATGTGATATCCAATTCCTTCCTATTCCAAACCTGAGACCCTTCCTATTGGATGAGATGTGATATCCAACTCCTTCCCATTCCAACCCTGAGACCCTTCCTATAGCATGAGATGTGATGTCTCAATGCTTCTAATACCAAACCTGAGATCCTTCCTATAACATGAGATGTGATATCCAACTCCTTCCATTCCAATCCTGAGACCCGTCCTATAGCATGAGATGTGATATCTCAATGCTTATACCAAACCTGAGACCCTTCCTATAGCATGAGATGTGATATCCAACTGCTTCCCATTCCAATCCTGAGACCCTTCCTATAGCATGAGATGTGATATCTCAATGCTTCTAATACCAAACCTGAGATCCTTCCTCTAACATGAAATGTGATATCCAACTCCTTCCCTTTCCAAACCTAAGAGCCTATCTATAGCATGAGATGTGATATCCAAGTCCTTCACATTCCAACCCTTAGACCCTTCCTATAGCATGCAATATGATATCTCAATGATTCTAATAACAAACCTGAGACCCGTCCTATAACATGAGATGGGATATCCAACTCCTTCCCATTCCAATCCTGAGACACTTCCGATAGCAGAGATGTGATATCTCAATGCTTATACCAAACCTGAGACCCTTCCTATAACATGAGATGTGATATCCAAATCCTTCACATTCCAATCCTGAGACCCTTCCTATAGCTTGAGATGTGATATCTCAATGCCTCTAATACCAAACCTGAGATCCTTCCTATAACATGAGATGTGATATCCAATTCCTTCCTATTCCAAACCTGAGACCCTTCCTATTGGATGAGATGTGATATCCAACTCCTTCCCATTCCAACCCTGAGACCCTTCCTATAGCATGAGATGTGATGTCTCAATGCTTCTAATACCAAACCTGAGATCCTTCCTATAACATGAGATGTGATATCCAACTCCTTCCATTCCAATCCTGAGACCCGTCCTATAGCATGAGATGTGATATCTCAATGCTTATACCAAACCTGAGACCCTTCCTATAGCATGAGATGTGATATCCAACTGCTTCCCATTCCAATCCTGAGACCCTTCCTATAGCATGAGATGTGATATCTCAATGCTTCTAATACCAAACCTGAGATCCTTCCTCTAACATGAAATGTGATATCCAACTCCTTCCCTTTCCAAACCTAAGAGCCTATCTATAGCATGAGATGTGATATCCAAGTCCTTCACATTCCAACCCTTAGACCCTTCCTATAGCATGCAATATGATATCTCAATGATTCTAATAACAAACCTGAGACCCGTCCTATAACATGAGATGGGATATCCAACTCCTTCCCATTCCAATCCTGAGACACTTCCGATAGCAGAGATGTGATATCTCAATGCTTATACCAAACCTGAGACC
Source organism: Ambystoma mexicanum (assembly GCF_040938575.1). Lineage (NCBI taxonomy): Eukaryota > Metazoa > Chordata > Amphibia > Caudata > Ambystomatidae > Ambystoma > Ambystoma mexicanum. The sequence continues at coordinate 11,695,767 of NW_027182455.1, read as the reverse complement.
CTTCCTATAACATGAGATGTGATATCCAAATCCTTCCCGTTCCAAACCTGAGACCCTTCCTTTAGCATGAGATGTGATATCCAGCTCCTTCCCATTCCAATCCTGAGACACTTCCGATAGCATGAGATGTGATATCTCAATGCTTCTAATATCAAAACTGAGACCCTCCCTATAGCATGATATGTGATATCTAAGTCCTTCCCATTCCAATCCTGAGACCCTCCCTATAGCATGAGATGTGATATCCAACTCCTTCTCATTCCAATCCTGAGACCCTTCCTATAGCATGAGATATGATATCTCAATACTTCTAATACCAAACGTGAGATCCTTCCGATAACATGAGATGTGATATCCAAATCCTTCCCCTTCCAAACCTGAGACCCTCCCTTTAGCATGAGATGTGATATCCAACTCCTTCCTATTCCAATCCTGAGACTCTTCTGATAGCATGAGATGTGATATCTCAATGCTTCTAATACCAAACCTGAGATCCTTCCGATAGCATGAGATGTGATATCTCAATGCTTCTAATACCAAACCTGAGATCCTTCCTATAACATGAGATGTGATATCCAAATCCTTCCCCTTCCAAACCTGAGACCCTCCCTTTAGCATGAGATGTGATATCCAACTCCTTCCCATTCCATTCCTGAGACCCTTCTGATAGCATGAGATGTGATATCTCAATGCCTCTAATACCAAACCTGAGATCCTACCTCTAACATGAAATGTGATATCCAACTCTTTCCCCTTCCAAACCTGAGAGCCTTCCTATAGCATGAGATGTGATATCCAAGTCCTTCCCATTCCAATCCTGAGACCCTTCCTATAGCTTGAGATGTGATATCCAACTCCTTCCCATTCCAATTCTGAGACCCTTCCTATACTATGAGACTTGATATCTCAATGCTTCTAATACCAAACCTGAGACCCGTAATATAACATGAGATGTGATATCCAAATCCTTCCCCTTCCAAACCTTAGACCCTTCCTTTATCATGAGATGTGATATCCAACTCCTTCCCATTCCAATCCTGAGACCCTTCCGATATCATGAGATGTGATATCTCAAAGCTTCTAATATCAAACTTGAGACCCTCCCTATAGCATGAGATGTGATATCCAAGTCCTTCCCATTCCAATCCTGAGACCCTTCCTATAGCATGAGATGTGATATCTCAATGCTTATACCAAACCTGAGACCCTTCCTATAGCATGAGATGTGATATCCAACTGCTTCCCATTCCAATCCTGAGACCCTTCCTATAGCATGAGATGTGATATCTCTATGCTTCTAATACCAAACCTGAGATCCTTCCTCTAACATGAAATGTGATATCCAACTCCTTCCCTTTCCAAACCTAAGAGCCTATCTATAGCATGAGATGTGATATCCAAGTCCTTCACATTCCAACCCTTAGACCCTTCCTACAGCATGCAATATGATATCTCAATGATTCTAATAACAAACCTGAGACCCGTCCTATAACATGAGATGGGATATCCAACTCCTTCCCATTCCAATCCTGAGACTCTTCCGATAGCAGAGATGTGATATCTCAATGCTTATACCAAACCTGAGACCCTTCCTATAACATGAGATGTGATATCCAAATCCTTCCCGTTCCAAACCTGAGACCCTTCCTTTAGCATGAGATGTGATATCCAGCTCCTTCCCATTCCAATCCTGAGACACTTCCGATAGCATGAGATGTGATATCTCAATGCTTCTAATATCAAAACTGAGACCCTCCCTATAGCATGATATGTGATATCTAAGTCCTTCCCATTCCAATCCTGAGACCCTCCCTATAGCATGAGATGTGATATCCAACTCCTTCCCATTCCAATCCTGAGACCCTTCCTATAGCATGAGATATGATATCTCAATACTTCTAATACCAAACGTGAGATCCTTCCAATAACATGAGATGTGATATCCAAATCCTTCCCCTTCCAAACCTGAGACCCTCCCTTTAGCATGAGATGTGATATCCAACTCCTTCCTGTTCCAATCCTGAGACTCTTCTGATAGCATGAGATGTGATATCTCAATGCTTCTAATACCAAACCTGAGATCCTTCCGATAGCATGAGATGTGATATCTCAATGCTTCTAATACCAAACCTGAGATCCTTCCTATAACATGAGATGTGATATCCAAATCCTTCCCCTTCCAAACCTGAGACCCTCCCTTTAGCATGAGATGTGATATCCAACTCCTTCCCATTCCATTCCTGAGACCCTTCTGATAGCATGAGATGTGATATCTCAATGCCTCTAATACCAAACCTGAGATCCTACCTCTAACATGAAATGTGATATCCAACTCTTTCCCCTTCCAAACCTGAGAGCCTTCCTATAGCATGAGATGTGATATCCAAGTCCTTCCCATTCCAATTCTGAGACCCTTCCTATAGCTTGAGATGTGATATCCAACTCCTTCCCATTCCAATTCTGAGACCCTTCCTATACTATGAGACTTGATATCTCAATGCTTCTAATACCAAACCTGAGACCCGTAATATAACATGAGATGTGATATCCAAATCCTTCCCCTTCCAAACCTTAGACCCTTCCTTTATCATGAGATGTGATATCCAACTCCTTCTCATTCCAATCCTGAGACCCTTCCGATATCATGAGATGTGATATCTCAAAGCTTCTAATATCAAACTTGAGACCCTCCCTATAGCATGAGATGTGATATCCAAGTCCTTCCCATTCCAATCCTGAGACCCTTCCTATAGCATGAGATGTGATATCTCAATGCTTCTAATACCAAACCTGAGACCCTTCCTATAACATGAGATGGGAATATCCAACTCCTTCCCATTCCAATCCTGAGACCCTTCCGATAGCAGAGATGTGATATCTCAATGCTTATACCAAACCTGAGATCCTTCCTATAACATGAGATGTGATATCCAACTCCTTCCCATTCCAATCCTGAGACACTTCCTATAGCATGAGATGTGATATCTCACTGCTTATACCAAACCTGAGACCCTTCCCATAGCATGAGATGTGATATCCAACTCCTTCCCATTCCAATCCTCAGACCCTTCCTATAGCATGAGATGTGATATCTCAATGCTTCTAATATCAAACTTGAGACCCTACCTATAGCATGAGATGTGATATCCAAGTCCTTCCCATTCCAATCCTGAGACACTTCCTATAGCATGAGATGTGATATCTCAATGCTTCTAATACCAAACCTGAGACTCTTCCTATAACATGAGATGGGATATCCAACTCCTTCCCATTCCAATCCTGAGACCCTTTTGATAGCAGAGATGTGATATCTCAATGTTTATACCAAACCTGAGACCCTTCCTACGGCATGAGATGTCATATTCAACTCCTTCCCATTCCAATCCTGAGACCCTTCCTATAGCATGAGATGTGATATCCAACTCCTTCCCATTCCAATCCTGAGACCCTTCCTATAGCATGAGATGTGATGTCTCAATGCTTCTAATACCAAACCTGAGATCCTTCCTATAACATGAGATGTGATATCCAACTCCTTCCATTCCAATCCTGGACCCTTCCTATAGCATGAGATGTGATATCTCAATGCTTATACCAAACCTGAGACCCTTCCTTTAGCATAAGATGTGATATCCAACTCCTTCCCATTCCAATCCTGAGACCCTTCCTATAGCCTGAGATGTAATATCTCAATGCCTCTAATACCAAACCTGAGATCCTTCCTATAACATGAAATGTGATATCCAACTCCTTCACTTTCCAAACCTGAGAGCCTATCTATAGCATGAGATGTGATATCCAAGTCCTTCCCATTCCAATCCTTAGACCCTTCCTACAGCATGCAATATGATATCTCAATGATTCTAATAAAAAACCTGAGACCCGTCCTATAACATGAGATGGGATATCCAACTCCTTCCCATTCCAATCCTGAGACACTTCCGATAGCAGAGATGTGATATCTCAATGTTTATACCAAACCTGAGACCCTTCCTATAACATGAGATGTGATATCCAACTCCTTCCCGTTCCAAACCTGAGACCCTTCCTTTAGCATGAGATGTGATATCCAGCTCCTTCCCATTCCAATCCTGAGACACTTCCGATAGCATGAGATGTGATATCTCAATGCTTCTAATATCAAAACTGAGACCCTCCCTATAGCATGATATGTGATATCTAAGTCCTTCCCATTCCAATCCTGAGACCCTTCCTATAGCATGAGATGTGATATCTCAATGCTTCTACCAAACCTGAGACCCTTCCTTTAGCATGAGATGTGATATCCAACTCCTTCCCATTCCAATCCTGAGACCCTTCCTATAGCATGAGAGGTGATATCTCAATACTTCTAATACCAAACCTGAGATCCTTCCGATAACATGAGATGTGATATCTCAATACTTCTAATACCAAACCTGAGATCCATCCTATAACATGAGATGTGATATCCAAATCCTTCCCCTTCCAAACCTGAGACCCGCCCTTTAGCATGAGATGTGATATCCAACTCCTTCCCATTCCAATCCTGAGACCCTTCTGATAGCATAAGATATGATATCTCAATGCTTCTATACCAAACCTGAGATCCTTCCGATAGCATGAGATGTGATATCTCAATACTTCTAATACCAAACCTGAGATCCTTCCTATAACATGAGATGTGATATCCAAATCCTTATCTTCCAAACCTGAGACCCTCCCTTTAGCATGAGATGTGATATCCAACTCCTTCCCATTCCAATCCTGAGACTCTTCTGATAGCATAAGATATGATATCTCAATGCTTCTATACCAAACCTGAGATCCTTCTGATAGCATGAGATGTGATATCTCAATACTTCTAATACCAAACCTGAGATCCTACCTCTAACATGAAATGTGATATCCAACTCTTTCCCCTTGCAAACCTGAGAGCCTTCCTATAGCATGAGATGTGATATCCAAGTCCTTCCCATTCCAATCCTGAGACCCTTCCTATAACATGAGTTGTGATACCCAACTCCTTCCCATTCCAACCTGAGACCCTTCCTATAGCATGAGATGGGATATCCAACTCCTTCCAAATCCAATCCCGATACCCTTCCGATAGCATGAGATCTGATATCCCAATGCTTCTACCAAACCTGAGACCCATACTATGGCATGAGATGTGATATCAAACTCCTTCCCATTCTAATCCTGAGACCCTTCCTATAGCTTGAGATGTGATATCCAACTCCTTCCCATTCCAATTCTGAGACCCTTCCTATACCATGAGACTTGATATCTCAATGCTTCTAATACCAAACCTGAGACCCGTCCTATAACATGAGATGTGATATCCAAATGCTTCCCCTTCCAAACCTTAGACCCTTCCTTTATCATGAGATGTGATAGCCAACTCCTTCCCATTCCAATCTTGAGACCCTTCCGATATCATGAAATGTGATATCTCAATGCTTCTAATATCAAACTTGAGACCCTCCCTATAACATGAGATGGGAATATCCAACTCCTTCCCATTCCAATCCTGAGACCCTTCCGATAGCAGAGATGTGATATCTCAATGCTTATACCAAACCTGAGATCCTTCCTATAACATGAGATGTGTAATCCAACTCCTTCCCATTCCAATCCTGAGACACTTCCTATAGCATGAGATGTGATATCTCACTGCTTATACCAAACCTGAGACCCTTCCTATAGCATGAGATGTGATATCCAACTCCTTCCCATTCCAATCCTGAGACCCTTCCTATAGCATGAGATGTGATATCTCAATGCTTCTAAAATCAAACTTGAGACCCTCCCTATGGCATGAGATGTGATACCCAAGTCCTTCCCATTCCAATCCTGAGACACTTCCTATAGCATGAGATGTGATATCCAACTGCTTCCCATTCCAATCCTGAGACCCTTCCTATAGCATGAGATGTGATATTTCTATGCTTCTAATACCAAACCTGAGATCCTTCCTCTAACATGAAATGTGATATCCAACTCCTTCCCTTTCCAAACCTAAGAGCCTATCTATAGCATGAGATGTGATATCCAAGTCCTTCACATTCCAACCCTTAGACCCTTCCTACAGCATGCAATATGATATCTCAATGATTCTAATAACAAACCTGAGACCCGTCCTATAACATGAGATGGGATATCCAACTCCTTCCCATTCCAATCCTGAGACTCTTCCGATAGCAGATGTTAGGAAAGATTTCGTTATTGTAGGGAACTTTCCTTCCATGTGGCAACCCCTAAACTTTTTGCTATTGTTTTCAACCTGTTTTCTTGACTTTGCCAGAGAAGTGCAGCCTTTCGCCGTACTCCTCTGGGCTTTCGCTCCTTTCTTACGGGGAAACTGACATGCCCTTAAGACAGTCAGTACCGGGGAACGCTGTTTCCCGTAGTTTCTTTTATCGTGTCGCCATTTTAGTGCCACACGACACAAGAGGGCACTGTAAGCTAAGTTACAGCTCTCTTGGGTCTCTAGCCTTCTACAGACCCTAGACACTCTTTTCGGATGGTTTTTGGATCGGTGCAAGTCATTCAGGGACTGGGCTGGTGGCAGCGATCATTTGGTTCATTTTGAGCTCCTTTTGCCGTTCTGAGCACGTTTTTGCCGCGAACACAAAAGGGTGGCCCGGCTACACAAAATGGCCGGACCACGAGGCTCCTTTGTCTCGTCCACTGTCCGTCTTGCTCCCTTTACCTTCCCCCGGGTCAGGCGACCCGGGGCCTTCCTTATTTGGGCATGTAGTTTCCCGCGAAACACGGTTGCTTTCGCGGGCTTCTACATGTCGTTTGAGTGCCCCCAGGATGTGGGCTGGGCTGTCTGGTCCCAATACACATCCTGGGTGCCAGAGAGTCTAGGGTGGTGTGAATGCCTGGGACCACTGTGGTCCGTGATTGGTCCACGTATGGTATGTGTGTTGATGAGCGGATCTCCCATTGGCTCCCCTCCGTTTTGGCGCGAAGGGAACCGTGGATAAGAGGGAGCTGGAAACACCACTACCATGTCGATCTCCTGAGTTCTTACGAACCCAGGGATACAGGAGCCAAGTATCCTGCGAACACGAGGCTGGACCGAGGAATCGCTGGTGACCCCCTGAAGAACTTCTGCTCCTCATTGCTGTCGTCCGGTGAAGCCCTTTCCACCTAAGATCGAACAAGAAGGCCTGTACTGGCGCTTCGACCTATTGGAATAGCAGGACCAGCTATTCCCGGCACCTTCATCAACTCCTGCTGTAAGCCTTCGGAAGTGTCTCTGGGCCATCCAGTTGACTGACCAGCTTACTAAGGAGGCCTGCTCTGTAATCGCCGACAGGTTGGGTGGTATTCTGAGTCCGGGGCATGCTCACACGCTTCGTTTGCTTAGCAGTCCTAAGCTAGAGGTGAGCAGTGCTCGTTTGGCTTGAATACACCCGGCCGTTCCGTTGCCCTGCTGTGGCGACAAAACTGTGCTTGTTTCTTCGATCGGGACGTCTTTTTACTCTGCACGACGACGAGACGTTCCCTGCTCTTCAGAACCTGCCAGAAGCTGCATCTATCGAGGAGAAGCTCGGGCCTGCTTGCTTCGGGGACCGGTGAGTAGATTAGCTAGGATCTGGTCGCCCTCCTGCAGTGCCCCTTGTTTTTCCCCGCTGTAAATACAGCACCCCTTGTCCGTACTCGCGCCCTGCTTCTGCCTCACAGTGGAGGCTGCGCTAGAGTCGCGGACCGTGTTCTCCTTCATTAGAGCTCCCTACAGAGCTGTTCAACGTCCTCCGAAGAGCTTCACCTTCTGCCCATTGGCACCGGCGTGTGCAGGTACTTTTGAGCGCTAGGCTCCACTCTTCGTAGGGATTGGACTACCATCTAGTTAGGGGCCTCAGAAGGCGGACATATCACACGCATTGGTTCGCACTGCCTGTTTTCCTTCCCCTGCAGGTGGATAACATATTTCGTGCTGCTAATGCTGTGAAACTGTGTATTCTGTATATATATTGGGTGGATAGTGTATGTGTTGGTTTAATATCGTTGTATATTGCTGCTTTTACTGTGGTTATTAGTTTCAAGGCCTTATAATAAATGTGTATCTATTTTTGATATAAACAACTGTTTGGAGTAGTTTGTAAGCGCTCTTGCTTTGTGTGCTCATTGCGGGCTTTCAGTCACCCTCACCCCTCTTGAGACCTAGTCTTGACCGCCGCGATCGCTACCTTGATTGGTCTGGCTTGTCCAGAGGTTACCCTGTTCCAAGTAATTAGGTTGGCCTTCTGAACCTCTGCGCCACCAGGACAGAGTTCAGAAATCCGTCTTAACAAATTGGTGTACAGCGGTGGGATACGACTGAAGGTATCCAGTGTTGCGCACGAGCTAAGGCGTTTTCAGGTTATTCCAACCAGGACACGCAGTAAAGTATTGAATATAACGTTAAAAAGGCCATAGTCCTATCGACAGTATGGAAACGAATACTTTATTAACCTTAAATGCTTCGAAATCTGAAACATTGAAGAAGATGTGTGCGGAGAGAGGGGTTTCCTCTCAAGGCACTAAATTGGAAATGATCCAGAGAATCGTGGCGTGGCAAGAAGCGCAGCTTGACGCTATAACTTCCGAGGACAGTGCAGAAGGTGGTGGGGCTGCTCTCACTGGCAGAACCGACGGTTCTGCCGCTGCACTGATCCATCACGACCACGAGGACAGGGAGGATGTAATGTCTAACGTTTCCTCTGCCAGTGTTGATGGGGAGGCTATGCTTGAATTCAAGAAGCAAGAGCTGCGGTTTAGGCAGCAGGAGCTTGAATTCAGCATAGCCAAACTGAAAATCGACCAGGCAGAAAAACAAAAAGACAGGGATCACCAGTTGGAACTGGCCAAGCTTCAGTTCGCAAATGGGTCCAAGGGTCCTGGACATGGTTCTGGGGCTTCCTCTCATCCACGGTTTCCAAAAGATCTGCTCAGTGTATATGAGGAACGAAATGACATTATGGACTGGTTAAATGCGTTTGAGTATGCATGCGAGGTTCAGGAGGTTGATAATGCGGATAAGATTGCATGGTTACTCAGCAGACTGCCCCATTCTGGTTGCAGTGCCATTATGGAAATGTCGAAGGCTGAGCGCGCTGATTTTGCAATGTTGAAGCAGACTCTCATTTTAAAGTTTGGGAAGACTCCGACCCAATATTTGAAAAGGTTTAGAGAGTATAAGAAAAAGGAAGGTGGTACTTGGGTGTCGTATGTAGCTGAGTCCCTGAAAAACTTGACTGGCTGGGTTGAAGGTTATAAGGTTTCTACCTTCGAAGGCATGATCAATCTGGTCATGCTGGAACACATTTTTGCTTCTTCTTCCCCGGAGCTTAAGCAGCATTTGGCCGATTCGAAGGAGATAGATCCTAAGAAGCTGGCCATTGCAGCAGACTTATGGGTGTCACATCGAGTGTCCCATAAGGACAAAACTCATCCTGGTAAGCAGGAGGAAGGGAAAAAGTCCAAAGATATGGAGGGTGGGGAATCTGCTAAATCTTCTTCCCATAAGGGCCACAAAAAGAAAAATAAGGGTAAGCCATCCGAGAACTCACAGGGTAGTGGAGGTTCGCCTCCGAAACAGAACTCTGGTTATAATAAGCCTCCCTACGTAAACAGACCCAATGGGGCTTGTTTTTCTTGTGGAGCAACTGACCATGTGAAGGGGGATCCCCGTTGTAAGGTTAGACCTTTGGGGGTCCACTCCGCTAATCTGGCCTTCTCCTCCTACGAGGAAGAAGAGATTACAGGAGCATCCTTCTCCTCAGACTCATTTCCCAGCGGAATAGAGGCTGAGGTAGTTTTAGTGTCCCTGGGTTCCTGGGAGCCTAAAGTCGCAGAGGCGTATGCTAGGATTCCGGATAATACCAAGCACTACTTTAAAGACAGTGTGCTGATCAATGGAGTAGATACTCCAGCTCTTAGGGATAGTGGGTGCAGTCGAACTGTAGTGGATTCTACCTTGGTAGACTCAGAGGAAGTTGCCAGAGCTACTCTGATGCCCACTAAGTTGGCTGACGGCCCCCTCCGTATGTTTCCCGTGATCCCTGTTAATCTAACTTTAAATGGTACAGCAGTTAGGATTCCAGTGAGCATTCAGAGAAACGTCCCGGGAAAGGTCTTGTTGGGCAATGATCTCAGAGCTCTAGGGCTCGTAGGAGACACTGCCGAAAGACCCTACACACGGTCTCAAGCACGGGCAGCATTGGCCAAGTCCAATACGCCGCCCCAGCCGAAGGGGAAACCCAAGGCGAAAGGAGTCAACAAGTCCCGACGGGGGAAAGAGAATATTCCCCCGAGCTCGCCTACCACTGCGGTGGAGGGAGTTGGTCAATCGCCCGAGCCTGACGAGGAGGTGGCGATGCCTGAAGTGTTCGACCCCAACGACCATCCTGAACTAAAAGACTTGTTAGTTGAAGGAGGTCCTGATAGGGACGACTTCAGTAAGGGCCAACGAGAGTGCCCATCTCTGGAAGGCCTAAGGAGACAGGCCTGCTCCCAGCTTGAGGGTGAACCTCCTGGGAAGCATCGGATTTATTGGGAAGGTGGACTCCTGTACAGTGAGCCCACAGAGTCTACAGAAGGAGACCATAGGAGGTTGGTGGTTCCCCTTGCTGTTAGACCCTTCCTCCTGCAGTTGGCGCATGAAGTTCCCCTTGCTGGTCACCTTGGAATGAAGAGGACCAAGCAAAGGTTATCTATGCACTTCTACTGGCCCAAGATGGGGGTGCAAGTAGAAAGTCACTGCAGGAGTTGTGCCTCCTGCCAGTTGTCTGGTAAGGTTGGCGCGACAATCCAAGCTCCGTTGGTACCGCTCCCAGTTGTGGGGGTACCATTTGAAAGGGTAGGGATCGACATCGTTGGTCCCCTTGACCCGCAAACATCCTCAGGCAATAGGTTTATCCTGGTGCTGGTCGACCATGCAACCAGGTATCCTGAGGCCATCCCATTAAAGACTGTAACTGCCAAGTCAGTTGCAAAAGCTTTACTCGGCATATTTACTAGGGTTGGCTTCCCTAAAGAAGTTGTGTCAGATCGTGGCAGCAACTTTATGTCGAAGTATATGCAGGCTATGTGGAAAGAATGTGGGGTCACCTACAAGTTCTCTTCTGCATATCACCCCCAGACCAATGGTCTGGTGGAACGTTTCAACAGAACGTTAAAGAGCATGATTGGGGCTCTGGAGGAGCCCCAGAGAAGAAAATGGGATCTTCTTTTACCATGCTTGCTGTTTGCCTACCGAGAGGTACCACAGGAGGGTGTTGGCTTCAGCCCCTTCGAACTTCTGTTCGGTCATCCCGTACGGGGACCCTTAGCCATCGTCAAAGAGGGATGGGAGATGCCCACTCCCCCTGTTACTACCAATGTAGTTGACTATGTGCTAGGGCTCAGAAAACGGATGGTACTTCTGATGGGCTTGGCTAGTGAAAAGTTGAAGGCAGGACAAGCGCTGGTGAAACATTGGTACGACCAGAAAGCTTCCTTAATTCACTTTACACCTGGTCAGCAAGTCCTGATCATGAACCCTATAAGGCCTCGCGCTTTACAGGACAAATGGTCAGGCCCTTACACAGTGGTGGAGCCCCTGGGTGAGGTGAACTATTTAGTGGACCTTGGAAGGCCTGGACAGGCTCCAAAAGTGTTCCACGTAAATAGGCTGAAGGCTTTCGTCCCAAGAGTCGAAATCGCAGCACTGCTACTGGCGTCAGACGTTGAGGAAGAGGAGTCAGAACCTCTTCCCGACCTGTTCCAAAGCGGTCCTTCAGATAGCTCCGTTGAGGGTGTCCGAGTGGCCCCTCACCTGACTTCTGATCAGCAGGCTGAGGTGAAAAGTTTGCTTAGGCAGTTTTCCCCCCTGTTTTCACAGTCGCCTGGTTTGACACCTTGGTGCAAACATAACATTGACACAGGAGACAGTGTACCTACCAAAAGTAGGGGATACAGGATGTCGGATAAAGTACGGTCTTATATTAAGACCGAGGTCAACAAGATGTTAGACCTTGGGGTGATTGAACCCTCTAGTAGTCCTTAGTCCAGTCCTGTGGTTCTGGTTCCAAAAGCAGGCACTTCTGAATTGAGGTTCTGCGTGGATTACAGGGCTCTGAATGCTGTCACCAAGACAGACGCTCACCCCTTGCCTCGAACTGACGAGCTGGTGGATACCTTGGGTGCCTCCAAGTACCTCAGCACGTTTGACCTGACTGCGGGCTATTGGCAAATAGCTTTAGCAGAACATGCCAAGGAGAAGACAGCATTTTCAACTCCCGACGGGCTTTACCAATTCCGGGTAATGCCGTTCGGATTGAAGAATGCACCTGCCACTTTCCAGAGGCTTGTGAATCATGTGTTGAATGGGTTGGACGAATTCTGTCTTGCATATCTGGACGATATAGCAGTTTTCAGTGCCACCTGGGAAGACCATGTGAAACACCTCGGGATTGTGCTCCAGGCTCTTCAGAAAGCCCACTTGACCATAAAGGCGAGTAAATGCCAGATTGGACAAGGCTCAGTGGTTTACCTTGGGCATGAAGTAGGTGGAGGAAGGATACAGCCTCTCCCCAGTAAAGTACAAGCAGTACAAGACTGGCCTACCCCCACTACACAAACCCAAGTGAGAGCCTTCTTAGGACTCACGGGTTATTACCGCAATTTTATGGCAGACTATGGCACCATAGCTGCTCCTCTGACTGCCCTCACAACTCCGAAGAAACCCAAGAAGGTAACTTGGACTGACGAGTGTGAGAAGGCCTTCCATGGCTTGAAAGACTCCTTGTGCCAGGCCCCTGTGCTCAGGGCCCCTGATTATCAAAGACCTTTTATCGTGCAGACGGATGCCTCTGACACTGGGATAGGAGCTGTACTATCACAAGTAGATGAGAAGGGTAAGGAACACCCTATCGGTTTTATTAGTCGCCAGCTTAAGGACAGAGAGCTCAGATGGTCCACGGTAGAGAAAGAATGTTTCTCTGTTGTGTGGGCCCTAAGGAAGCTGCGGCCCTACCTCTATGGGACCCACTTCACTGTGCAGACTGACCATAAGCCGTTAAAGTGGCTAATGAACATGAAGGGGGAGAATCCAAAGTTGCTTAGGTGGTCCATAAGTCTACAAGGCTTCGACTTCACTATTGAGCATAGGCCAGGTGTCCAACATAGCAATGCTGATGGGTTGTCCAGAATGTTTTACCGACCTGAACAAGAGACTCATCCAGGGGTGGATTAGTTCCCCCTGTCCATAGTCTGGGAGGGGCGAGTGTTAGGAAAGATTTCGTTATTGTAGGGAACTTTCCTTCCATGTGGCAACCCCTAAACTTTTTGCTATTGTTTTCAACCTGTTTTCTTGACTTTGCCAGAGAAGTGCAGCCTTTCGCCGTACTCCTCTGGGCTTTCGCTCCTTTCTTACGGGGAAACTGACATGCCCTTAAGACAGTCAGTACCGGGGAACGCTGTTTCCCGTAGTTTCTTTTATCGTGTCGCCATTTTAGTGCAACACGACACAAGAGGGCACTGTAAGCTAAGTTACAGCTCTCTTGGGTCTCTAGCCTTCTACAGACCCTAGACACTCTTTTCGGATGGTTTTTGGATCGGTGCAAGTCATTCAGGGACTGGGCTGGTGGCAGCGATCATTTGGTTCATTTTGAGCTCCTTTTGCCGTTCTGAGCACGTTTTTGCCGCGAACACAAAAGGGTGGCCCGGCTACACAAAATGGCCGGACCACGAGGCTCCTTTGTCTCGTCCACTGTCCGTCTTGCTCCCTTTACCTTCCCCCGGGTCAGGCGACCCGGGGCCTTCCTTATTTGGGCATGTAGTTTCCCGCGAAACACGGTTGCTTTCGCGGGCTTCTACATGTCGTTTGAGTGCCCCCAGGATGTGGGCTGGGCTGTCTGGTCCCAATACACATCCTGGGTGCCAGAGAGTCTAGGGTGGTGTGAATGCCTGGGACCACTGTGGTCCGTGATTGGTCCACGTATGGTATGTGTGTTGATGAGCGGATCTCCCATTGGCTCCCCTCCGTTTTGGCGCGAAGGGAACCGTGGATAAGAGGGAGCTGGAAACACCACTACCATGTCGATCTCCTGAGTTCTTACGAACCCAGGGATACAGGAGCCAAGTATCCTGCGAACACGAGGCTGGACCGAGGAATCGCTGGTGACCCCCTGAAGAACTTCTGCTCCTCATTGCTGTCGTCCGGTGAAGCCCTTTCCACCTAAGATCGAACAAGAAGGCCTGTACTGGCGCTTCGACCTATTGGAATAGCAGGACCAGCTATTCCCGGCACCTTCATCAACTCCTGCTGTAAGCCTTCGGAAGTGTCTCTGGGCCATCCAGTTGACTGACCAGCTTACTAAGGAGGCCTGCTCTGTAATCGCCGACAGGTTGGGTGGTATTCTGAGTCCGGGGCATGCTCACACGCTTCGTTTGCTTAGCAGTCCTAAGCTAGAGGTGAGCAGTGCTCGTTTGGCTTGAATACACCCGGCCGTTCCGTTGCCCTGCTGTGGCGACAAAACTGTGCTTGTTTCTTCGATCGGGACGTCTTTTTACTCTGCACGACGACGAGACGTTCCCTGCTCTTCAGAACCTGCCAGAAGCTGCATCTATCGAGGAGAAGCTCGGGCCTGCTTGCTTCGGGGACCGGTGAGTAGATTAGCTAGGATCTGGTCGCCCTCCTGCAGTGCCCCTTGTTTTTCCCCGCTGTAAATACAGCACCCCTTGTCCGTACTCGCGCCCTGCTTCTGCCTCACAGTGGAGGCTGCGCTAGAGTCGCGGACCGTGTTCTCCTTCATTAGAGCTCCCTACAGAGCTGTTCAACGTCCTCCGAAGAGCTTCACCTTCTGCCCATTGGCACCGGCGTGTGCAGGTACTTTTGAGCGCTAGGCTCCACTCTTCGTAGGGATTGGACTACCATCTAGTTAGGGGCCTCAGAAGGCGGACATATCACACGCATTGGTTCGCACTGCCTGTTTTCCTTCCCCTGCAGGTGGATAACATATTTCGTGCTGCTAATGCTGTGAAACTGTGTATTCTGTATATATATTGGGTGGATAGTGTATGTGTTGGTTTAATATCGTTGTATATTGCTGCTTTTACTGTGGTTATTAGTTTCAAGGCCTTATAATAAATGTGTATCTATTTTTGATATAAACAACTGTTTGGAGTAGTTTGTAAGCGCTCTTGCTTTGTGTGCTCATTGCGGGCTTTCAGTCACCCTCACCCCTCTTGAGACCTAGTCTTGACCGCCGCGATCGCTACCTTGATTGGTCTGGCTTGTCCAGAGGTTACCCTGTTCCAAGTAATTAGGTTGGCCTTCTGAACCTCTGCGCCACCAGGACAGAGTTCAGAAATCCGTCTTAACAGCAGAGATGTGATATCTCAATGCTTGTACCAAACCTGAGATCCTTCCTATAACATGAGATGTGATATCCAACTCCTTCCCATTCCAATCCTGAGACACTTCCTATAGCATGAGATGTGATATCCAACTCCTTCCCATTCCAATTCTGAGACCCTTCCTATACTATGAGACTTGATATCTCAATGCTTCTAATACCAAACCTGAGACCCGTAATATAACATGAGATGTGATATCCAAATCCTTCCCCTTCCAAACCTTAGACCCTTCCTTTATCATGAGATGTGATATCCAACTCCTTCCCATTCCAATCCTGAGACCCTTCCGATATCATGAGATGTGATATCTCAAAGCTTCTAATATCAAACTTGAGACCCTCCCTATAGCATGAGATGTGATATCCAAGTCCTTCCCATTCCAATCCTGAGATCCTTCCTATAGCATGAGATGTGATATCTCAATGCTTATACCAAACCTGAGACCCTTCCTATAGCATGAGATGTGATATCCAACTGCTTCCCATTCCAATCCTGAGACGCTTCCTATAGCATGAGATGTGATATCTCTATGCTTCTAATACCAAACCTGAGATCCTTCCTCTAACATGAAATGTGATATCCAACTCCTTCCCTTTCCAAACCTAAGAGCCTATCTATAGCATGAGATGTGATATCCAAGTCCTTCACATTCCAACCCTTAGACCCTTCCTACAGCATGCAATATGATATCTCAATGATTCTAATAACAAACATGAGACCCGTCCTATAACATGAGATGGGATATCCAACTCCTTCCCATTCCAATCCTGAGACTCTTCCGATAGCAGAGATGTGATATCTCAATGCTTATACCAAACCTGAGACCCTTCCTGTAACATGAGATGTGATATCCAAATCCTTCCCGTTCCAAACCTGAGACCCTTCCTTTAGCATGAGATGTGATATCCAGCTCCTTCCCATTCCAATCCTGAGACACTTCCGATAGCATGAGATTTGATATCACAATGCTTCTAATATCAAAACTGAGACCCTCCCTATAGCATGATATGTGATATCTAAGTCCTTCCCATTCCAATCCTGAGACCCTCCCTATAGCATGAGATGTGATATCCAACTCCTTCCCATTCCAATCCTGAGACCCTTCCTATAGCATGAGATATGATATCTCAATACTTCTAATACCAAACGTGAGATCCTTCCGATAACATGAGATGTGATATCCAAATCCTTCCTGTTAAGACGGATTTCTGAACTCTGTCCTGGTGGCGCAGAAGTTCAGAAGGCCAACCTAATTACTTGGAACAGGGTAACCTCTGGACAAGCCAGACCAATCAAGGTAGCGATCGCGGCGGTCAAGACTAGGTCTCAAGAGGGGTGAGGGTGACTGAAAGCCCGCAATGAGCACACAAAGCAAGAGCGCTTACAAACTACTCCAAACAGTTGTTATATCAAAAATAGATACACATTTATTTTAAGGCCTTTAAAATAATGACCGTAGCGAGAAAATCACAATATTAAACCAACACATACCATATCAACACAATATATATACAAATACACAGTCGCAAGCGTTTAAAGCACGAAATATGTAGTCCACCTGCCAGGGAAGGAAAACAGGCAGTGCGATAATGCTTTCGACTCAGTTCGCCTTCATAGGCACCTAACTAGATGGAAGTCCGAGCCCTGCGAAGAGTGGAGCCTTGTGCTCAAAGTACCTGCCACGCCGGTGCCGACGGGCACAAGGGGAAGCTCTTCGGAGGAAGTCAGGCGGTTCACGTTAGTGCACAGCAGAAGAAGAACAGGTTCCGCAACTCAAGCGCAGCCTCCACAGCGGGCAGAAGCAGAGCGCGAGCGCGGCAAAAGGGTGCTGTTTTTACACAGCAGGGAAAAGCAATGGGATACTGCAGGAGGGCGACCAGATCCTAGATATACTACTCACCGGTCCCCGAAGCAAGCAGACCCAGGCTTCTCCACGATAGTTTCAGCAGCTGGCAGGTTCAGAAGAGCAGGGAACGCTTTGTAGTCGTGCAGAGCAAAAAGACGTCCCAATCGACGAAACTGGCACAGTTTTGTTGCCGCACAGGACAACGGAGCGGCCGTGTGTATTCGAGCCAAATGAACCCTCCTCCCTTCAGACCTGGGGACGCCAAGCGTACGAAGCGTGGGAGAGGGACAAGGACTCGCAATACAACACAACCTGGCGGAGGTTGCAGAGCCAAACTCCTTTGTAAGCTGGTCAGTCAACTGGATGGCCCAGAGACGCTTCCGAAGGCTTACTTGGCAGGAGATGGTTGAAGATGCCGGGAATAGCTGTTCCTGCTATTCCAAAGGTCGAAGCACCAGTACAGGCCTTCTGGTTCGATCAAAGGAGGACAGGGGCTCTCCGGACGACAGCAGTGCAAAGGAGGATTCCTTCAGCGGGTCACCAGCGATTCCTCGGTCCAGCCTCGTAGTTGCAGGATACTTGGCTCCTGTATTCCTTCGTTCGTGAGAACTCATGAGATCGACATGGTAGTGGTGTTTCCAGCCCCCTCTTATCCACGGTTCCCTTCGCGCCAAAACGGAGGGGAGCCAATGGGAGATCCGCTCTTCAAAACACATACCATACGTGGACCAATCACGGACCACGGTGGTCCCAGGCATTCACACCACCCTAGACTCTCTGGCACCCAGGATGTGTATTGGGACCAGACATCCCAGCCCACACCCTGGAGGCACACAAACGACATGTAGAAGCCCGCGAAAGCAACCACGTTTCGCGGGAAAGTACATGCCCAAATAAGGAAGGCCCCGGGTCGCCGGACCTGGGGAAGGTGAAGGGAGCAAGACGGACAGTGGACAGGACAAAGGAGCCTCGCGGCCTGGCCATTTTGGGAGCCAGGCCACCATTTTGGGTTCAGTGCAAAAACGTGCTCAGAACGCCAAAAGGAGCTCAAAATAAACAAAACGATCGCTGCCACCATTCCAGTCCCTGAATGACTTGCACCGATCAAATACCATCCTAAAAGAGTATCTAGGGCCTGTAGAAGGCTAGAGACCCAAGAGAGCTGTAACTTAGCTTACAGTGCCCTCTTGTGTCGTGTTGCACTAAAGCTGCGACACGATAAAAGAAACTACGGGAAACCACGTTCCCCGGTACTGACTGTCTTAAGGGCATGTCAGTTTCCCCGTAAGAAAGGAGCGAAAGCCCAGAGAAGTGCGGCAGAAGGCTGTACTTCTCTGGCAAAGTCAAGAACAAGGTTAAAAACAATAGCAAAAAGTTTAGAGGTTGCCACATGGAAGGAAAATTCCCTACAATTACGAAATCTTTCCTAACACTCGCCCCTCCCAGACTATGGACAGGGGGAACTAATCCACCCCTGGATGAGTCTCTTGTTCAGGTCGGTTAAACATTCTGGACAACCCATCAGCATTGCTATGTTGGACACCTGGTCTATGCTCAATAGTGAAGTCGAAGCCTTGAAGACTTATGGACCACCTAAGCAACTTTGGATTCTCCCCCTTCATGTTCATTAGCCACTTTAACGGCTTATGGTCAGTCTGCACAGTGAAGTGGGTCCCATAGAGGTAGGGCCTCAACTTCCTTAGGGCCCACACAACAGAGAAACATTCTTTCTCTACCGTGGACCATCTGAGCTCTCTGTCCTTAAGCTGGCGACTAATAAAACCGATAGGGTGTTCCTTACCCTTCTCATCTACTTGTGATAGTACAGCTCCTATCCCAGTGTCAGAGGCATCCGTCTGCACGATAAAAGGTCTTTGATAATCAGGGGCCCTGAGCACAGGGGCCTGGCACAAGGAGTCTTTTAAGCCATTGAAGGCCTTCTCACACTCGTCGGTCCAAGTTACCTTCTTGGGTTTCTTCGGAGTTGTGAGGGCAGTCAGAGGAGCAGCTATGGTACCATAGTCTGCCACAAAATTGCGGTAATACCCCGTGAGTCCTAAAAAGGCTCTCACTTGGGTTTGCGTAGTGGGGGTAGGCCAGTCTTGTACTGCTTGTACTTTACTGGGTAGAGGCTGTATCCTCCCTCCACCTACTTCATGTCCAAGGTAAACCACTGAGCCTTGTCCAATCTGGCACTTACTAGCCTTTATGGTCAAGTGGGCTTTCTGAAGAGCCTGGAGCACAATCCTGAGGTGTTTCACATGGTCTTCCCAGGTGGCACTGAAAACTGCTATATCGTCCAGATATGCAAGACAGAATTCGTCCAACCCATTCAACACATGATTCACAAGCCTCTGGAAAGTGGCAGGTGCATTCTTCAACCCGAACGGCATTACCCGGAATTGGTAAAGGCCGTCTGGTGTAGAAAATGCCGTCTTCTCCCTGGCATGTTCTGCTAACGCTATTTGCCAATAGCCAGCAGTGAGGTCAACCGTGCTGAGGTACTTGGAGGCACCCAAAGTATCCACCAGCTCACCTGTTCGAGGCAAGGGGTGGGCATCTGTCTTGGTGACAGCATTCAGAGCCCTGTAATCCACGCAGAACCTCAATTCAGAAGTGCCTGCCTTTGGAACCAGAACCACAGGACTGGACCAAGGACTACTAGAGGGTTCAATCACCCCAAGGTCTAACATTTTGTTGACCTCGGTCTTAATATAAGACCGTACTTCATCCGACATCCTGTATCCCCTACTTTTGGTAGGTACACTGTCTCCTGTGTCAATGTTATGTTTGCACCAAGGTGTCAAACCAGGGGACTGTGAAAACAGGGGGGAAAACTGCCTAAGCAAACTTTTCACCTCAGCCTGCTGATCAGAAGTCAGGTGAGGGGCCACTCGGACACCCTCAACGGAGCTATCTGAAGGACCGCTTTGGAACAGGTCGGGAAGAGGTTCAGACTCCTCTTCCTCAACGTCTGACGCCAGTAGCAGTGCTGCGATTTCGACTCTTGGGACGAAAGCCTTCAGCCTATTCACGTGAAACACTTTTGGAGCCTGTCCAGGCCTTCCAAGGTCCACTAAATAGTTCACCTCACCCAGGGGCTCCACCACTGTGTAAGGGCCTGACCATTTGTCCTGTAAAGCGCGAGGCCTTATTGGATTCATGATCAGGACTTGCTGACCAGGTGTAAAGTTGATGAGGGAAGCTTTCTGGTCGTACCAATGTTTCACCAGCGCTTGCCCTGCCTTCAATTTATCACTAGCCAAGCCCATCAGAAGTACCATCCGTTTTCTGAGCCCTAGCACATAGTCAACTACATTGGTAGTAACAGGGGGAGTGGGCATCTCCCATCCCTCCTTGACAATGGCTAAGGGTCCCCGTACGGGATGACCGAACAGAAGTTCGAAGGGGCTGAAGCCAACACCCTCCTGTGGTACCTCTCGGTAGGCAAACAGCAAGCATGGTAAAAGAAGATCCCATTTTCTTCTCTGGGGCTCCTCCAGAGCCCCAATCATGCTCTTTAACGTTCTGTTGAAACGTTCCACCAGACCATTGGTCTGGGGGTGGTATGCAGAAGAGAACTTGTAGGTGACCCCATATTCTTTCCACATAGCCTGCATATACTTCGACATAAAGTTGCTGCCACGATCTGACACAACTTCTTTAGGGAAGCCAACCCTAGTAAATATGCCGAGTAAAGCTTTTGCAACTGACTTGGCAGTTACAGTTTTCAATGGGATGGCCTCAGGATACCTGGTTGCATGGTCGACCAGCACCAGGATAAACCTATTGCCCGAGGATGTTTGCGGGTCAAGGGGACCGACGATGTCGATCCCTACCCTTTCAAATGGTACCCCCACAACTGGGAGCGGTACCAACGGAGCTTGGATTGTCGCGCCAACCTTACCAGACAACTGGCAGGAGGCGCAACTCCTGCAGAGACTTTCTACTTGCACCCCCATCTTGGGCCAGTAGAAGTGCATGGATAACCTTTGCTTGGTCCTCTTCATACCAAGGTGACCAGCAAGGGGAACTTCATGCGCCAACTGCAGGAGGAAGGGTCTAACAGCAAGGGGAACCACCAACCTCCTATGGTCTCCTTCTGTAGACTCTGTGGGCTCACTATACAGGAGTCCACCTTCCCAATAAATCCTATGCTTCCCAGGAGGTTCACCCTCAAGCTGGGAGCAGGCCTGTCTCCTTAGGCCTTCCAGAGATGGGCACTCACGTTGGCCTTTACTGAATTCGTCCCTATCAGGACCTCCTTCAACTAACAAGTCTTTTAGTTCAGGATGATCGTTGGGGTCGAATACTTCAGGCATCGCCACCTCCTCGTCAGGCTCGGGCGATTGACCAACTTCCTCCACCGCAGTGGTAGGCGAGCTCGGGGGAATATTCTCTTTCCCCCGTCTTGACTTGTAGACTCCTTTCGCCTTGGGTTGCCCCTTCGGCTGGGGCGGCGTATTGGACTTGGCCAATGCTGCCCGTGCTTGAGATCGTGTGTAGGGTCGTTCGGCAGTGTCTCCTACGAGCCCTAAAGCTCTGAGATCATTACCTAATAAGACCTTTCCCGGGACGTTTCTCTGAATGCTCACTGGAATCCTGACTGCTGTACCATTTAAAGTTAGATTAACAGGGATCACGGGAAACATACGAAGGGGGCCGTCAGCCAACTTAGTGGGCATCAGAGTAGCTCTGGCAACTTCCTCTGAGTCTACCAAGGTAGAATCCACTACAGTTCGACTGCACCCACTATCCCTAAGAGCTGGAGTATCCACTCCATTGATCAGCACACTGTCTTTAAAGTAGTGCTTGGTATTATCCGGAATCCTAGCATACGCCTCTGCGACTTTAGGCTCCCAGGAACCCAGGGACACTAAAACTACCTCGGCCTCTATTCCGCTGGGAAATGAGTCCGAGGAGAAGGATGCTCCTGTAATCTCTTCTTCCTCGTAGGAGGAGAAGGCCAGATTAGCGGAGTGGACCCCCAAAGGTCTAACCTTACAACGGGGATCCCCCTTCACATGGTCAGTTGCTCCACAAGAAAAACAAGCCCCAGTGGGTCTGTTTACGTAGGGAGGCTTATTGTAACCAGAGTTCTGTTTCGGAGGCGCACCTCCACTACCCTGTGAGTTCTCTTGTGTCTTACCCTTGTTTTTCTTTTTGTGGCCCTTTTGGGAAGAAGATTTAGCAGATTCCCCACCCTCCATATCTTTGGACTTTTTCCCCTCCTCCTGCTTACCAGGATGAGTTTTGTCCTTATGGGACACTCGATGTGACACCCATAAGTCTGCTGCAATGGCCAGCTTCTTAGGATCTATCTCCTTCGAATCGGCCAAATGCTGCTTAAGCTCCGGGGAAGAAGAAGCAAAAATGTGTTCCAGCATGACAAGATTTATCATGCCGTCGAAGGTAGAAACCTTATAGCTTTCGACCCAGCCAGTTAAGTTTTTCAAAGATTCAGCGACATAAGATACCCAAGTACCACCTTCCTTTTTCTTATACTCTCGAAAACGCTTTAAATATTGGGCCGGAGTCTTCCCAAACTTTAAAATGAGAGTCTGCTTTAACATTGCGAAATCAGCCCGCTCAGCCTTCGACATTTCCATAATGGCACTACAGCCAGAATGGGGCAGTCTACTGAGCAACCACGCAATCTTATCAGCATTGTCAACTTCCTGGACCTCGCATGCATACTCAAACGCATTCAGCCAGTCCATAATGTCATTCCTCTCTTCATACACACTGAGCAGATCTTTTGGAAACCGTGGATGAGAGGAGGCCCCAGACCCATGTCCAGGACCCTTGGATCCATTTGCAACCTGAAGCTTGGCCAGTTCCAACTGGTGATCCCTGTCTTTTTGTTTTTCTGCCTGTTCGATTTTTAGTTTGGCTATGCTGAATTCAAGCTCCTGCTGCCTAAACCGCAGCTCTTGCTTCTTGAATTCAAGCATAGCCTCCCCATCAGCACTGGCAGAGGAAACATTAGACAGCTCGTCCTCCCTGTCCTCGTGGTCGCGGTGGAACAGTGCGGCGGCAGAACCGTCGGTTCTACCAGTGAGAGCAGCACCACCACCTTCCGCACTGTCCTCAGAAGTAATAGCGTCAAGCTGCGCTTCTTGCCACGCCACGATTCTTTGGATCATTTCCAATTTAGTGCCTTGAGAGGAAACACCTCTCTCCGCACACATCTTTTTCAGCGTTTCTGATTTGGAAGCATTTAAAGTTAACAACGTACTTGTTTCCATACTGTTTGATAGGACTATGGCCTTTTTAAAGTTATACTATAACAATTCACTACGTGTACTGTTTGGAATAACCTGAAATGCCTTAGTTCGAGCGCAACACTGGATACCTTCAGTCGTATCCCACCACTGTACACCAATTTGTTAAGACGGATTTCTGAACTCTGTCCTGGTGGCGCAGAAGTTCAGAAGGCCAACCTAATTACTTGGAACAGGGTAACCTCTGGACAAGCCAGACCAATCAAGGTAGCGATCGCGGCGGTCAAGACTAGGTCTCAAGAGGGGTGAGGGTGACTGAAAGCCCGCAATGAGCACACAAAGCAAGAGCGCTTACAAACTACTCCAAACAGTTGTTATATCAAAAATAGATACACATTTATTTTAAGGCCTTTAAAATAATGACCGTAGCGAGAAAATCACAATATTAAACCAACACATACCATATCAACACAATATATATACAAATACACAGTCGCAAGCGTTTAAAGCACGAAATATGTAGTCCACCTGCCAGGGAAGGAAAACAGGCAGTGCGATAATGCTTTCGACTCAGTTCGCCTTCATAGGCACCTAACTAGATGGAAGTCCGTGCCCTGCGAAGAGTGGAGCCTTGTGCTCAAAGTACCTGCCACGCCGGTGCCGACGGGCACAAGGGGAAACTCTTCGGAGGAAGTCAGGCGGTTCACGTTAGTGCACAGCAGAAGAAGAACAGGTTCCGCAACTCAAGCGCAGCCTCCACAGCGGGCAGAAGCAGAGCGCGAGCGCGGCAAAAGGGTGCTGTTTTTACACAGCAGGGAAAAGCAATGGGATACTGCAGGAGGGCGGCGACCAGATCCTAGATATACTACTCACCGGTCCCCGAAGCAAGCAGACCCAGGCTTCTCCACGATAGTTTCAGCAGCTGGCAGGTTCAGAAGAGCAGGGAACGCTTTGTAGTCGTGCAGAGCAAAAAGACGTCCCAATCGACGAAACCGGCACAGTTTTGTTGCCGCACAGGACAACGGAGCGGCCGTGTGTATTCGAGCCAAATGAACCCTCCTCCCTTCAGACCTGGGGACGCCAAGCGTACGAAGCGTGGGAGAGGGACAAGGACTCGCAATACAACACAACCTGGCGGCGGTTGCAGAGCCAAACTCCTTTGTAAGCTGGTCAGTCAACTGGATGGCCCAGAGACGCTTCCGAAGGCTTACTTGGCAGGAGATGGTTGAAGATGCCGGGAATAGCTGTTCCTGCTATTCCAAAGGTCGAAGCACCAGTACAGGCCTTCTGGTTCGATCAAAGGAGGACAGGGGCTCTCCGGACGACAGCAGTGCAAAGGAGGATTCCTTCAGCGGGTCACCAGCGATTCCTCGGTCCAGCCTCGTAGTTGCAGGATACTTGGCTCCTGTATTCCTTCGTTCGTGAGAACTCAGGAGATCGACATGGTAGTGGTGTTTCCAGCCCCCTCTTATCCACGGTTCCCTTCGCGTCAAAACGGAGGGGAGCCAATGGGAGATCCGCTCTTCAAAACACATACCATACGTGGACCAATCACGGACCACGGTGGTCCCAGGCATTCACACCACCCTAGACTCTCTGGCACCCAGGATGTGTATTGGGACCAGACATCCCAGCCCACACCCTGGAGGCACACAAACGACATGTAGAAGCCCGCGAAAGCAACCACGTTTCGCGGGAAAGTACATGCCCAAATAAGGAAGGCCCCGGGTCGCCGGACCTGAAGAAGGTGAAGGGAGCAAGACGGACAGTGGACAGGACAAAGGAGCCTCGCGGCCTGGCCATTTTGGGAGCCAGGCCACCATTTTGGGTTCAGTGCAAAAACGTGCTCAGAACGCCAAAAGGAGCTCAAAATAAACAAAACGATCGCTGCCACCATTCCAGTCCCTGAATGACTTGCACCGATCAAATACCATCCTAAAAGAGTATGTAGGGCCTGTAGAAGGCTAGAGACCCAAGAGAGCTGTAACTTAGCTTACAGTGCCCTCTTGTGTTGTGTTGCACTAAAGCTGCGACACGATAAAAGAAACTACGGGAAACCACGTTCCCCGGTACTGACTGTCTTAAGGGCATGTCAGTTTATCCGTAAGAAAGGAGCGAAAGCCCAGAGAAGTGCGGCAGAAGGCTGTACTTCTCTGGCAAAGTCAAGAACAAGGTTAAAAACAATAGCAAAAAGTTTAGGGGTTGCCACATGGAAGGAAAATTCCCTACAATTACGAAATCTTTCCTAACACTTCCCCTTCCAAACCTGAGACCCTCCCTTTAGCATGAGATGTGATATCCAACTCCTTCCTATTCCAATCCTGAGACTCTTCTGATAGCATGAGATGTGATATCTCAATGCTTCTAATACCAAACCTGAGATCCTTCCTATAACATGAGATGTGATATCCAAATCCTTCCCCTTCCAAACCTGAGACCCTCCCTTTAGCATGAGATGTGATATCCAACTCCTTCCCATTCCATTCCTGAGACCCTTCTGATAGCATGAGATGTGATATCTCAATGCCTCTAATACCAAACCTGAGATCCTACCTCTAACATGAAATGTGATATCCAACTCTTTCCCCTTCCAAACCTGGGAGCCTTCCTATAGCATGAGATGTGATATCCAAGTCCTTCCCATTCCAATCCTGAGAACCTTCCTATAGCTTGAGATGTGATATCCAACTCCTTCCCATTCCAATTCTGAGACCCTTCCTATACTATGAGACTTGATATCTCAATGCTTCTAATACCAAACCTGAGACCCGTAATATAACATGAGATGTGATATCCAAATCCTTCCCCTTCCAAACCTTAGACCCTTCCTTTATCATGAGATGTGATATCCAACTCCTTCCCATTCCAATCCTGAGACTCTTCCGATATCATGAGATGTGATATCTCAAAGCTTCTAATATCAAACTTGAGACCCTCCCTATAGCATGAGATGTGATATCCAAGTCCTTCCCATTCCAATCCTGAGACCCTTCCTATAGCATGAGATGTGATATCTCAATGCTTCTAATACCAAACCTGAGACCCTTCCTATAACATGAGATGGGAATATCCAACTCCTTCCCATTCCAATCCTGAGACCCTTCCGATAGCAGAGATGTGATATCTCAATGCTTATACCAAACCTGAGATCCTTCCTATAACATGAGATGTGATATCCAACTCCTTCCCATTCCAATCCTGAGACACTTCCTATAGCATGAGATGTGATATCTCACTGCTTATACCAAACCTGAGACCCTTCCTATAGCATGAGATGTGATATCTCAATGCTTCTAATATCAAACTTGAGACCCTACCTATAGCATGAGATGTGATATCCAAGTCCTTCCCATTCCAATCCTGAGACACTTCCTATAGCATGAGATGTGATATCTCAATGCTTCTAATACCAAACCTGAGACTCTTCCTATAACATGAGATGTGATATCCAACTCCTTCCCATTCCAATCCTGAGACCCTTCCTATAGCATGAGATGTGATGTCTCAATGCTTCTAATACCAAACCTGAGATCCTTCCTATAACATGAGATGTGATATCCAACTCCTTCCATTCCAATCCTGGACCCTTCCTATAGCATGAGATGTGATATCTCAATGCTTATACCAAACCTGAGACCCTTCCTATAGCATGAGATGTGATATCCAACTCCTTCCCATTCCAATCCTGAGACCCTTCCTATAGCCTGAGATGTGATATCTCAATGCCTCTAATACCAAACCTGAGATCCTTCCTCTAACATGAAATGTGATATCCAACTCCTTCACTTTCCAAACCTGAGAGCCTATCTATAGCATGAGATGTGATATCCAAGTCCTTCCCATTCCAATCCTTAGACCCTTCCTACAGCATGCAATATGATATCTCAATGATTCTAATATAAAACCTGAGACCCGTCCTATAACATGAGATGGGATATCCAACTCCTTCCCATTCCAATCCTGAGACACTTCCGATAGCAGAGATGTGATATCTCAATGTTTATACCAAACATGAGACCCTTCCTATAACATGAGATGTGATATCCAACTCCTTCCCGTTCCAAACCTGAGACCCTTCCTTTAGCATGAGATGTGATATCCAGCTCCTTCCCATTCCAATCCTGAGACACTTCCGATAGCATGAGATGTGATATCTCAATGCTTCTAATATCAAAACTGAGACCCTCCCTATAGCATGATATGTGATATCTAAGTCCTTCCCATTCCAATCCTGAGACCCTTCCTATAGCATGAGATGTGATATCTCAATGCTTCTACCAAACCTGAGACCCTTCCTTTAGCATGAGATGTGATATCCAACTCCTTCCCATTCCAATCCTGAGACCCTTCCTATAGCATGAGAGGTGATATCTCAATACTTCTAATACCAAACCTGAGATCCTTCCGATAACATGAGATGTGATATCTCAATACTTCTAATACCAAACCTGAGATCCATCCTATAACATGAGATGTGATATCCAAATCCTTCCCCTTCCAAACCTGAGACCCTCCCTTTAGCATGAGATGTGATATCCAACTCCTTCCCATTCCAATCCTGAGACCCTTCTGATAGCATAAGATATGATATCTCAATGCTTCTATACCAAACCTGAGATCCTTCCGATAGCATGAGATGTGATATCTCAATACTTCTAATACCAAACCTGAGATCCTTCCTATAACATGAGATGTGATATCCAAATCCTTATCTTCCAAACCTGAGACCCTCCCTTTAGCATGAGATGTGATATCCAACTCCTTCCCATTCCAATCCTGAGACTCTTCTGATAGCATAAGATATGATATCTCAATGCTTCTATACCAAACCTGAGATCCTTCTGATAGCATGAGATGTGATATCTCAATACTTCTAATACCAAACCTGAGATCCTACCTCTAACATGAAATGTGATATCCAACTCTTTTCCCTTGCAAACCTGAGAGCCTTCCTATAGCATGAGATGTGATATCCAAGTCCTTCCCATTCCAATCCTGAGACCCTTCCTATAACATGAGATGTGATATCCAACTCCTTCCCATTCCAACCTGAGACCCTTCCTATAGCATGAGATGGGATATCCAACTCCTTCCAAATCCAATCCCGATACCCTTCCGATAGCATGAGATCTGATATCCCAATGCTTCTACCAAACCTGAGACCCATACTATGGCATGAGATGTGATATCAAACTCCTTCCCATTCTAATCCTGAGACCCTTCCTATAGCTTGAGATGTGATATCCAACTCCTTCCCATTCCAATTCTGAGACCCTTCCTATACCATGAGACTTGATATCTCAATGCTTCTAATACCAAACCTGAGACCCGTCCTATAACATGAGATGTGATATCCAAATCCTTCCCCTTCCAAACCTTAGACCCTTCCTTTATCATGAGATGTGATAGCCAACTCCTTCCCATTCCAATCTTGAGACCCTTCCGATATCATGAAATGTGATATCTCAATGCTTCTAATATCAAACTTGAGACCCTCCCTATAACATGAGATGGGAATATCCAACTCCTTCCCATTCCAATCCTGAGACCCTTCCTATAGCATGAGATATGATATCTCAATACTTCTAATACCAAACGTGAGATCCTTCCGATAACATGAGATGTGATATCCAAATCCTTCCCATTCCAATCCTGAGACCCTTCTGATAGCATGAGATGTGATATCTCAATGCTTCTAATACCAAACCTGAGATCCTTCCTATAACATGAAATGTGATATCCAACTCTTTCCCCTTCCAAACCTGGGAGCCTTCCTATAGCATGAGATGTGATATCCAAGTCCTTCCCATTCCAATCCTGAGAACCTTCCTATAGCTTGAGATGTGATATCCAACTCCTTCCCATTCCAATTCTGAGACCCTTCCTATACTATGAGACTTGATATCTCAATGCTTCTAATACCAAACCTGAGACCCGTAATATAACATGAGATGTGATATCCAAATCCTTCCCCTTCCAAACCTTAGACCCTTCCTTTATCATGAGATGTGATATCCAACTCCTTCCCATTCCAATCCTGAGACTCTTCCGATATCATGAGATGTGATATCTCAAAGCTTCTAATATCAAACTTGAGACCCTCCCTATAGCATGAGATGTGATATCCAAGTCCTTCCCATTCCAATCCTGAGACCCTTCCTATAGCATGAGATGTGATATCTCAATGCTTCTAATACCAAACCTGAGACCCTTCCTATAACATGAGATGGGAATATCCAACTCCTTCCCATTCCAATCCTGAGACCCTTCCGATAGCAGAGATGTGATATCTCAATGCTTATACCAAACCTGAGATCCTTCCTATAACATGAGATGTGATATCCAACTCCTTCCCATTCCAATCCTGAGACACTTCCTATAGCATGAGATGTGATATCTCACTGCTTATACCAAACCTGAGACCCTTCCTATAGCATGAGATGTGATATCTCAATGCTTCTAATATCAAACTTGAGACCCTACCTATAGCATGAGATGTGATATCCAAGTCCTTCCCATTCCAATCCTGAGACACTTCCTATAGCATGGGATGTGATATCTCAATGCTTCTAATACCAAACCTGAGACTCTTCCTATAACATGAGATGTGATATCCAACTCCTTCCCATTCCAATCCTGAGACCCTTCCTATAGCATGAGATGTGATGTCTCAATGCTTCTAATACCAAACCTGAGATCCTTCCTATAACATGAGATGTGATATCCAACTCCTTCCATTCCAATCCTGGACCCTTCCTATAGCATGAGATGTGATATCTCAATGCTTATACCAAACCTGAGACCCTTCCTATAGCATGAGATGTGATATCCAACTCCTTCCCATTCCAATCCTGAGACCCTTCCTATAGCCTGAGATGTGATATCTCAATGCCTCTAATACCAAACCTGAGATCCTTCCTCTAACATGAAATGTGATATCCAACTCCTTCACTTTCCAAACCTGAGAGCCTATCTATAGCATGAGATGTGATATCCAAGTCCTTCCCATTCCAATCCTTAGACCCTTCCTACAGCATGCAATATGATATCTCAATGATTCTAATATAAAACCTGAGACCCGTCCTATAACATGAGATGGGATATCCAACTCCTTCCCATTCCAATCCTGAGACACTTCCGATAGCAGAGATGTGATATCTCAATGTTTATACCAAACCTGAGACCCTTCCTATAACATGAGATGTGATATCCAACTCCTTCCCGTTCCAAACCTGAGACCCTTCCTTTAGCATGAGATGTGATATCCAGCTCCTTCCCATTCCAATCCTGAGACACTTCCGATAGCATGAGATGTGATATCTCAATGCTTCTAATATCAAAACTGAGACCCTCCCTATAGCATGATATGTGATATCTAAGTCCTTCCCATTCCAATCCTGAGACCCTTCCTATAGCATGAGATGTGATATCTCAATGCTTCTACCAAACCTGAGACCCTTCCTTTAGCATGAGATGTGATATCCAACTCCTTCCCATTCCAATCCTGAGACCCTTCCTATAGCATGAGAGGTGATATCTCAATACTTCTAATACCAAACCTGAGATCCTTCCGATAACATGAGATGTGATATCTCAATACTTCTAATACCAAACCTGAGATCCATCCTATAACATGAGATGTGATATCCAAATCCTTCCCCTTCCAAACCTGAGACCCTCCCTTTAGCATGAGATGTGATATCCAACTCCTTCCCATTCCAATCCTGAGACCCTTCTGATAGCATAAGATATGATATCTCAATGCTTCTATACCAAACCTGAGATCCTTCCGATAGCATGAGATGTGATATCTCAATACTTCTAATACCAAACCTGAGATCCTTCCTATAACATGAGATGTGATATCCAAATCCTTATCTTCCAAACCTGAGACCCTCCCTTTAGCATGAGATGTGATATCCAACTCCTTCCCATTCCAATCCTGAGACTCTTCTGATAGCATAAGATATGATATCTCAATGCTTCTATACCAAACCTGAGATCCTTCTGATAGCATGAGATGTGATATCTCAATACTTCTAATACCAAACCTGAGATCCTACCTCTAACATGAAATGTGATATCCAACTCTTTTCCCTTGCAAACCTGAGAGCCTTCTTATAGCATGAGATGTGATATCCAAGTCCTTCCCATTCCAATCCTGAGACCCTTCCTATAACATGAGATGT
The DNA here is from genome assembly GCF_040938575.1 of Ambystoma mexicanum. NCBI lineage: Eukaryota > Metazoa > Chordata > Amphibia > Caudata > Ambystomatidae > Ambystoma > Ambystoma mexicanum. The sequence continues at coordinate 11,664,133 of NW_027182455.1, read as the reverse complement.
GATATCCAACTCCTTCCCATTCCAACCTGAGACCCTTCCTATAGCATGAGATGGGATATCCAACTCCTTCCAAATCCAATCCCGATACCCTTCCGATAGCATGAGATCTGATATCCCAATGCTTCTACCAAACCTGAGACCCATACTATGGCATGAGATGTGATATCAAACTCCTTCCCATTCTAATCCTGAGACCCTTCCTATAGCTTGAGATGTGATATCCAACTCCTTCCCATTCCAATTCTGAGACCCTTCCTATACCATGAGACTTGATATCTCAATGCTTCTAATACCAAACCTGAGACCCGTCCTATAACATGAGATGTGATATCCAAATCCTTCCCCTTCCAAACCTTAGACCCTTCCTTTATCATGAGATGTGATAGCCAACTCCTTCCCATTCCAATCTTGAGACCCTTCCGATATCATGAAATGTGATATCTCAATGCTTCTAATATCAAACTTGAGACCCTCCCTATAACATGAGATGGGAATATCCAACTCCTTCCCATTCCAATCCTGAGACCCTTCCTATAGCATGAGATATGATATCTCAATACTTCTAATACCAAACGTGAGATCCTTCCGATAACATGAGATGTGATATCCAAATCCTTCCCATTCCAATCCTGAGACCCTTCTGATAGCATGAGATGTGATATCTCAATGCTTCTAATACCAAACCTGAGATCCTTCCGATAGCATGAGATGTGATATCTCAATGCTTCTAATACCAAACCTGAGATCCTTCCTATAACATGAGATGTGATATCCAAATCCTTCCCCTTCCAAACCTGAGACCCTCTCTTTAGCATGAGATGTGATATCCAACTCCTTCCCATTCCATTCCTGAGACCCTTCTGATTAGCATGAGATGTGATATCTCAATGCCTCTAATGCCAAACCTGAGATCCTACCTCTAACATGAAATGTGATATCCAACTATTTCCCCTTCCAAACCTGAGAGCCTTCCTATAGCATGAGATGTGATATCCAAGTCCTTCCCATTACAATCCTGAGACCCTTCCTATAGCTTGAGATGTGATATCCAACTCCTTCCCATTCCAATTCTGAGACCCTTCCTATACTCTGAGACTTGATATCTCAATGCTTCTAATACCAAACCTGAGACCCGTAATATAACATGAGATGTGATATCCAAATCCTTCCCCTTCCAAAACTTAGACCCTTCCTTTATCATGAGATGTGATATCCAACTCCTTCCCATTCCAATCCTGAGACCCTTCCGATATCATGAGATGTGATATCTCAAAGCTTCTAATATCAAACTTGAGACCCTCCCTATAGCATGAGATGTGATATCCAAGTCCTTCCCTTTCCAATCCTGAGACCCTTCCTATAGCATGAGATGTGATATCTCAATGCTTCTAATACCAAACCTGAGACCCTTCCTATAACATGAGATGGGAATATCCAACTCCTTCCCATTCCAATCCTGAGACCCTGCCGATAGCAGAGATGTGATATCTCAATGCTTATACCAAACCTGAGACCCTTCCTATGGCATGAGATGTGATATCCAACTCCTTGCCATTCAAATCCTGAGACCCTTCCTATAGCATGAGAAGGGATATCCAACTCCTTCCCAATCCAATCCTGAGACCCTTCCGATAGCAGAGACGTGATATCTCAATGCTTCTACCAAACCTGAGACCCTTCCTTTAGCATGAGATGTGATATCCAAATCCTTCACATTCCAATCCTGAGACCCTTCCTATAGCATGAGATGTGATATCTCAATGCTTCTAATACCAAACCTGAGATCCTTCCTATAACATGAGATGTGATATCCAATTCCTTCCCATTCCAAACCTGAGACCCTTCCTATTGGATGAGTTGTGATATCCAACTCCTTCCCATTCCAACCCTGAGACCCTTCCTATAGCATGAGATGTGATGTCTCAATGCTTCTAATACCAAACCTGAGATCCTTCCTATAACATGAGATGTGATATCCAACTCCTTCCATTCCAATCCTGAGACCCGTCCTATAGCATGAGATGTGATATCTCAATGCTTATACCAAACCTGAGACCCTTCCTATAGCATGAGATGTGATATCCAACTACTTCCCATTCCAATCCTGAGACCCTTCCTATAGCATGAGATGTGATATCTCAATGCTTCTAATACCAAACCTGAGATCCTTCCTCTAACATGAAATGTGATATCCAACTCCTTCCCTTTCCAAACCTAAGAGCCTATCTATAGCATGAGATGTGATATCCAGGTCCTTCCCATTCCAATCCTTAGACCCTTCCTACAGCATGCAATATGATATCTCAATGATTCTAATAACAAACCTGAGACCCGTCCTATAGCATGAGATATGATATCCAAGTCCTTCCCATTCCAATCCTGAGACCCTTCCTATAACATGAAATGTGATATCCAACTCCTTCCCATTCCAACCTGAGACCCTTCCTATAGCATGAGATGGGATATCCAACTTCTTCCAAATCCAATACTGATACCCTTCCGATAGCATGAGATGTGATATCCCAATGCTTCTACCAAACCTGGGACCCATACTATGGCATGAGATGTGATATCAAACTCCTTCCCATTCCAATCCTGAGACCCTTCCTATAGCTTGAGGTGTGATATCCAACTCCTTCCCATTCCAATTCTGAGACCCTTCTTATACCATGAGACTTGATATCTCAATGCTTCTAATACCAAACCTGAGACCCGTCCTATAACATGAGATGTGATATCCAAATCCTTCCCCTTCCAAACCTTAGACCCTTCCTTTATCATGAGATATGATATCCAACTCCTTCCCATTCCAATCCTGAGACCCTTCCGATATCATGAGATTTGTTATCTCAATGCTTCTAATATCAAACTTGAGACCCTCCGTATAGCATGAGATGTGACATCCAAGTCCTTCCCATTCCAATCCTGAGACCCTTCCTATAGCATGAGATGTGATATCTCTATGCTTCTAATACCAAACCTGAGACCCTTCCTATAACATGAGATGGGATATCCAACGCCTTCCCATTCCAATCCTGAGACCTTTCCGATAGCAGAGATGTGATATCTCAATGCTTATACCAAACCTGAGAACCTTCCTATGGCCTGAGATGTGATATACAACTCCTTCCCATTCCAATCCTGAGACCCTTCCTTTAGCATGAGATGTGATATCTCAATGCTTATACCAAATCTGAGACCCTTCCTATAGCATGAGATGTGATATCCAATTCCTTCCCATTCCAATCCTGAGACCCTTCCTATAGCATGAGATGTGATATCTCAATGCTTATACCAAACCTGAGAGCCTACCTATAGCATGAGATGTGATATCCAAGTCCATCCCATTCCAATCCTTAGACCCTTCCTACAGCATGCGATGTGATATCTCAATGATTCTAATACCAAACCAGAGACTCTTCCTATAACATGAGATGGGATATCCAACTCCTTCCCATTCCAATCCTGAGCCGCTTCCGATAGCAGAGATGTGATATCTCAATGCTTATACCAAACCTGAGACCCTTCCTATAACATGAGATGTGATATCCAACTCCTTCCCGTTCCAAACCTGAGACACTAACTATAGCATATGTGATATCCAACTCCTTCCCATTCCAAACATGAGACCCTTCCTATAGCAAGAAAGTAATATCCAACTCCTACCCATTCCAATCCTGAGACCCTTCCTATAGCAAGAGATGTGATATCCAAATCCTTCCCATTCCAATCCTGAGACCCTTCCTATAACATGAGATGTGATATCCAACTCCTTCCCATTCCAACCTGAGACACTTCCTATAGCATGAGAAGGGATATCCAACTCCTTCCCAATCCAATCCTGAGACCCTTCCGATAGCAGAGATGTGATATCTCAATGCTTATACCAAACCTGAGACCCTTCCTATGGCATGAGATGTGACATCCAACTCCTTGCCATTCAAATCCTGAGACCCTTCCTATAGCATGAGAAGGGATATCCAACTCCTTCCCAATCCAATCCTGAGACCCTTCCGATAGCAGAGATGTGATATCTCAATTCTTCTACCAAACCTGAGACCCTTCCTTTAGCATGAGATGTGATATCCAAATCCTTCACATTCCAATCCTGAGACCCTTCCTATAGCATGAGATGTGATATCTCAATGCTTCTAATACCAAACCTGAGATCCTTCCTATAACATGAGATGTGATATCCAATTCCTTCCTATTCCAAACCTGAGACCCTTCCTATTGGATGAGATGTGATATCCAACTCCTTCCCATTCGGACCCTGAGACCCTTCCTATAGCATGAGATGTGATGTCTCAATGCTTCTAATACCAAACCTGAGATCCTTCCTATAACATGAGATGTGATATCCAACTCCTTCCATTCCAATCCTGAGACCCGTCCTATAGCATGAGATGTGATATCTCAATGCTTATACCAAACCTGAGACCCTTCCTATAGCATGAGATGTGATATCCAACTGCTTCCCATTCCAATCCTGAGACCCTTCCTATAGCATGAGATGTGATATCTCAATGCTTCTAATACCAAACCTGAGATCCTTCCTATAACATGAGATGTGATATCCAATTCCTTCCTATTCCAAACCTGAGACCCTTCCTATTGGATGAGATGTGATATCCAACTCCTTCCCATTCCAACCCTGAGACCCTTCCTATAGCATGAGATGTGATGTCTCAATGCTTCTAATACCAAACCTGAGATCCTTCCTATAACATGAGATGTGATATCCAACTCCTTCCATTCCAATCCTGAGACCCTTCCTATAGCATGAGATGTGATATCTCAATGCTTCTAATACCAAACCTGAGATCCTTCCTATAACATGAGATGTGATATCCAACTCCTTCCCGTTCCAAACCTGAGACACTAACTATAGCATATGTGATATCCAACTCCTTCCCATTCCAAACATGAGACCCTTCCTATAGCAAGAAAGTAATATCCAACTCCTACCCATTCCAATCCTGAGACCCTTCCTATAGCAAGAGATGTGATATCCAAATCCTTCCCATTCCAATCCTGAGACCCGTCCTATAACATGAGATGTGATATCCAAATCCTTCCCCTTCCAAACCTTAGACCCTTCCTTTATCATGAGATATGATATCCAACTCCTTCCCATTCCAATCCTGAGACCCTTCCGATATCATGAGATTTGTTATCTCAATGCTTCTAATATCAAACTTGAGACCCTCCCTATAGCATGAGATGTGACATCCAAGTCCTTCCCATTCCAATCCTGAGACCCTTCCTATAGCATGAGATGTGATATCTCTATGCTTCTAATACCAAACCTGAGACCCTTCCTATAACATGAGATGGGATATCCAACTCCTTCCCATTCCAATCCTGAGACCTTTCCGATAGCAGAGATGTGATATCTCAATGCTTATACCAAACCTGAGAACCTTCCTATGGCCTGAGATGTGATATACAACTCCTTCCCATTCCAATCCTGAGACCCTTCCTTTAGCATGAGATGTGATATCTCAATGCTTATACCAAATCTGAGACCCTTCCTATAGCATGAGATGTGATATCCAATTCCTTCCCATTCCAATCCTGAGACCCTTCCTATAGCATGAGATGTGATATCTCAATGCTTATACCAAACCTGAGAGCCTACCTATAGCATGAGATGTGATATCCAAGTCCATCCCATTCCAATCCTTAGACCCTTCCTACAGCATGCGATGTGATATCTCAATGATTCTAATACCAAACCAGAGACTCTTCCTATAACATGAGATGGGATATCCAACTCCTTCCCATTCCAATCCTGAGCCGCTTCCGATAGCAGAGATGTGATATCTCAATGCTTATACCAAACCTGAGACCCTTCCTATAACATGAGATGTGATATCCAACTCCTTCCCGTTCCAAACCTGAGACACTAACTATAGCATATGTGATATCCAACTCCTTCCCATTCCAAACATGAGACCCTTCCTATAGCAAGAAAGTAATATCCAACTCCTACCCATTCCAATCCTGAGACCCTTCCTATAGCAAGAGATGTGATATCCAAATCCTTCCCATTCCAATCCTGAGACCCTTCCTATAACATGAGATGTGATATCCAACTCCTTCCCATTCCAACCTGAGACACTTCCTATAGCATGAGAACGGATATCCAACTCCTTCCCAATCCAATCCTGAGACCCTTCCGATAGCAGAGATGTGATATCTCAATGCTTATACCAAACCTGAGACCCTTCCTATGGCATGAGATGTGACATCCAACTCCTTGCCATTCAAATCCTGAGACCCTTCCTATAGCATGAGAAGGGATATCCAACTCCTTCCCAATCCAATCCTGAGACCCTTCCGATAGCAGAGACGTGATATCTCAATGCTTCTACCAAACCTGAGACCCTTCCTTTAGCATGAGATGTGATATCCAAATCCTTCACATTCCAATCCTGAGACCCTTCCTATAGCATGAGATGTGATATCTCAATGCTTCTAATACCAAACCTGAGATCCTTCCTATAACATGAGATGTGATATCCAATTCCTTCCTATTCCAAACCTGAGACCCTTCCTATTGGATGAGATGTGATATCCAACTCCTTCCCATTCGGACCCTGAGACCCTTCCTATAGCATGAGATGTGATGTCTCAATGCTTCTAATACCAAACCTGAGATCCTTCCTATAACATGAGATGTGATATCCAACTCCTTCCATTCCAATCCTGAGACCCGTCCTATAGCATGAGATGTGATATCTCAATGCTTATACCAAACCTGAGACCCTTCCTATAGCATGAGATGTGATATCCAACTGCTTCCCATTCCAATCCTGAGACCCTTCCTATAGCATGAGATGTGATATCTCAATGCTTCTAATACCAAACCTGAGATCCTTCCTATAACATGAGATGTGATATCCAATTCCTTCCTATTCCAAACCTGAGACCCTTCCTATTGGATGAGATGTGATATCCAACTCCTTCCCATTCCAACCCTGAGACCCTTCCTATAGCATGAGATGTGATGTCTCAATGCTTCTAATACCAAACCTGAGATCCTTCCTATAACATGAGATGTGATATCCAACTCCTTCCATTCCAATCCTGAGACCCTTCCTATAGCATGAGATGTGATATCTCAATGCTTCTAATACCAAACCTGAGATCCTTCCTATAACATGAGATGTGATATCCAACTCCTTCCCGTTCCAAACCTGAGACACTAACTATAGCATATGTGATATCCAACTCCTTCCCATTCCAAACATGAGACCCTTCCTATAGCAAGAAAGTAATATCCAACTCCTACCCATTCCAATCCTGAGACCCTTCCTATAGCAAGAGATGTGATATCCAAATCCTTCCCATTCCAATCCTGAGACCCGTCCTATAACATGAGATGTGATATCCAAATCCTTCCCCTTCCAAACCTTAGACCCTTCCTTTATCATGAGATATGATATCCAACTCCTTCCCATTCCAATCCTGAGACCCTTCCGATATCATGAGATTTGTTATCTCAATGCTTCTAATATCAAACTTGAGACCCTCCCTATAGCATGAGATGTGACATCCAAGTCCTTCCCATTCCAATCCTGAGACCCTTCCTATAGCATGAGATGTGATATCTCTATGCTTCTAATACCAAACCTGAGACCCTTCCTATAACATGAGATGGGATATCCAACTCCTTCCCATTCCAATCCTGAGACCTTTCCGATAGCAGAGATGTGATATCTCAATGCTTATACCAAACCTGAGAACCTTCCTATGGCCTGAGATGTGATATACAACTCCTTCCCATTCCAATCCTGAGACCCTTCCTTTAGCATGAGATGTGATATCTCAATGCTTATACCAAATCTGAGACCCTTCCTATAGCATGAGATGTGATATCCAATTCCTTCCCATTCCAATCCTGAGACCCTTCCTATAGCATGAGATGTGATATCTCAATGCTTATACCAAACCTGAGAGCCTACCTATAGCATGAGATGTGATATCCAAGTCCATCCCATTCCAATCCTTAGACCCTTCCTACAGCATGTGATGTGATATCTCAATGATTCTAATACCAAACCAGAGACTCTTCCTATAACATGAGATGGGATATCCAACTCCTTCCCATTCCAATCCTGAGCCGCTTCCGATAGCAGAGATGTGATATCTCAATGCTTATACCAAACCTGAGACCCTTCCTATAACATGAGATGTGATATCCAACTCCTTCCCGTTCCAAACCTGAGACACTAACTATAGCATATGTGATATCCAACTCCTTCCCATTCCAAACATGAGACCCTTCCTATAGCAAGAAAGTAATATCCAACTCCTACCCATTCCAATCCTGTGACCCTTCCTATAGCAAGAGATGTGATATCCAAATCCTTCCCATTCCAATCCTGAGACCCTTCCTATAACATGAGATGTGATATCCAACTCCTTCCCATTCCAACCTGAGACACTTCCTATAGCATGAGAAGGGATATCCAACTCCTTCCCAATCCAATCCTGAGACCCTTCCGATAGCAGAGATGTGATATCTCAATGCTTATACCAAACCTGAGACCCTTCCTATGGCATGAGATGTGATATCCAACTCCTTGCCATTCAAATCCTGAGACCCTTCCGATAGCAGAGACGTGATATCTCAATGCTTCTACCAAACCTGAGACCCTTCCTTTAGCATGAGATGTGATATCCAAATCCTTCACATTCCAATCCTGAGACCCTTCCTATAGCATGAGATGTGATATCTCAATGCTTCTAATACCAAACCTGAGATCCTTCCTATAACATGAGATGTGATATCCAATTCCTTCCTATTCCAAACCTGAGACCCTTCCTATTGGATGAGATGTGATATCCAACTCCTTCCCATTCCAACCCTGAGACCCTTCCTATAGCATGAGATGTGATGTCTCAATGCTTCTAATACCAAACCTGAGATCCTTCCTATAACATGAGATGTGATATCCAACTCCTTCCATTCCAATCCTGAGACCCGTCCTATAGCATGAGATGTGATATCTCAATGCTTATACCAAACCTGAGACCCTTCCTATAGCATGAGATGTGATATCCAACTGCTTCCCATTCCAATCCTGAGACCCTTCCTATAGCATGAGATGTGATATCTCAATGCTTCTAATACCAAACCTGAGATCCTTCCTATAACATGAGATGTGATATCCAATTCCTTCCTATTCCAAACCTGAGACCCTTCCTATTGGATGAGATGTGATATCCAACTCCTTCCCATTCCAACCCTGAGACCCTTCCTATAGCATGAGATGTGATGTCTCAATGCTTCTAATACCAAACCTGAGATCCTTCCTATAACATGAGATGTGATATCCAACTCCTTCCATTCCAATCCTGAGACCCTTCCTATAGCATGAGATGTGATATCTCAATGCTTCTAATACCAAACCTGAGATCCTTCCTATAACATGAGATGTGATATCCAACTCCTTCCCGTTCCAAACCTGAGACACTAACTATAGCATATGTGATATCCAACTCCTTCCCATTCCAAACATGAGACCCTTCCTATAGCAAGAAAGTAATATCCAACTCCTACCCATTCCAATCCTGAGACCCTTCCTATAGCAAGAGATGTGATATCCAAATCCTTCCCATTCCAATCCTGAGACCCTTCCTATAGCATGAGATGTGATATCCAACTCCTTCCCATTCCAACCTGAGACACTTCCTATAGCATGAGAAGGGATATCCAACTCCTTCCCAATCCAATCCTGAGACCCTTCCGATAGCAGAGATGTGATATGTCAATGCTTATACCAAACCTGAGACCCTTCCTATGGCATGAGATGTGATATCCAACTCCTTGCCATTCAAATCCTGAGACCCTTCCTATAGCATGAGAAGGGATATCCAACTCCTTCCCAATCCAATCCTGAGACCCTTCCGATAGCAGAGACGTGATATCTCAATGCTTCTACCAAACCTGAGACCCTTCCTTTAGCATGAGATGTGATATCCAAATCCTTCACATTCCAATCCTGAGACCCTTCCTATAGCATGAGATGTGATATCTCAATGCTTCTAATACCAAACCTGAGATCCTTCCTATAACATGAGATGTGATATCCAATTCCTTCCTATTCCAAACCTGAGACCCTTCCTATTGGATGAGATGTGATATCCAACTCCTTCCCATTCCAACCCTGAGACCCTTCCTATAGCATGAGATGTGATGTCTGCACTAAACCTGCATCTGGGCCACTCTGTGACCTCGGTCCAGGGCCCAGCCACTCTCCACTTGCACTGCCTCCCTGGCTCCTCCTGCACTGTGGGACTGTCGCTGCATCCCTACAGCCCCCTTCCCAGCACTTGCTCTGCACTTACCTCGCACTTGCCACCAGCTGGCCCTTTTATTTATTATTTATTATTTATTATTTTATTACGCTACTTACCTTGTACTGCACTTTCCCCCCCCACCTCCTCCCCCTGCACTTTCTCCTTTTCCCCTTACCTCTGCACTTGCACGATCTGAATGACACCTGGCCTAGTAGGATCGTTTGTCTGTCTTCCCCTTGTTTCCCTCCCTCCCTGCCTCGTCGCGCCTTGAAACACTTGTGTATAGGCGCGTTACAAATACCATATCATATCATATCATATCATGTCTCAATGCTTCTAATACCAAACCTGAGATCCTTCCTATAACATGAGATGTGATATCCAACTCCTTCCATTCCAATCCTGAGACCCGTCCTATAGCATGAGATGTGATATCTCAATGCTTATACCAAACCTGAGACCCTTCCTATAGCATGAGATGTGATATCCAACTGCTTCCCATTCCAATCCTGAGACCCTTCCTATAGCATGAGATGTGATATCTCAATGCTTCTAATACCAAACCTGAGATCCTTCCTATAACATGAGATGTGATATCCAAATCCTTCCCCTTCCAAACCTGAGACCCTCCCTTTAGCATGAGATGTGATATCCAACTCCTTCCCATTCCATTCCTGAGACCCTTCTGATAGCATGAGATGTGATATCTCAATGCATCTAATACCAAACCTGAGATCCTACCTCTAACATGAAATGTGATATCCAACTCTTTCCCCTTCCAAACCTGAGAGCCTTCCTATAGCATGAGATGTGATATCCAAGTCCTTCCCATTCCAATCCTGAGACCCTTCCTATAGCTTGAGATGTGATATCCAACTCCTTCCCATTCCAATTCTGAGACCCTTCCTATACTATGAGACTTGATATCTCAATGCTTCTAATACCAAACCTGAGACCCGTAATATAACATGAGATGTGATATCCAAATCCTTCCCCTTCCAAACCTTAGACCCTTCCTTTATCATGAGATGTGATATCCAACTCCTTCCCATTCCAATCCTGAGACCCTTCCGATATCATGAGATGTGATATCTCAAAGCTTCTAATATCAAACTTGAGACCCTCCCTATAGCATGAGATGTGATATCCAAGTCCTTCCCATTCCAATCCTGAGACCCTTCCTATAGCATGAGATGTGATATCTCAATGCTTCTAATACCAAACCTGAGACCCTTCCTATAACATGAGATGGGAATATCCAACTCCTTCCCATTCCAATCCTGAGACCCTTCCGATAGCAGAGATGTGATATCTCAATGCTTATACCAAACCTGAGATCTTTCCTATAAAATGAGATGTGATATCCAACTCCTTCCCATTCCAATCCTGAGACACTTCCTATAGCATGAGATGTGATATCTCAATGCTTCTAATACCAAACCTGAGACTCTTCCTATAACATGAGATGGGATATCCAACTCCTTCCCATTCCAATCCTGAGACCCTTTTGATAGCAGAAATGTGATATCTCAATGTTTATACCAAACCTGAGACCCTTCCTACGGCATGAGATGTCATATTCAACTCCTTCCCATTCCAATCCTGAGACCCTTCCTATAGCATGAGATGTGATATCCAACTCCTTCCCATTCCAATCCTGAGACCCTTCCTATAGCATGAGATGTGATGTCTCAATGCTTCTAATACCAAACATGAGATCCTTCCTATAACATGAGATGTGATATCCAACTCCTTCCATTCCAATCCTGGACCCTTCCTATAGCATGAGATGTGATATCTCAAGGCTTATACCAAACCTGAGACCCTTCCTATAGCATGAGATGTGATATCCAAATCCTTCCCATTCCAATCCTGAGACCCTTCCTATAGCCTGAGATGTGATATCTCAATGCCTCTAATACCAAACCTGAGATCCTTCCTCTAACATGAAATGTGATATCCAACTCCTTCCCTTTCCAAACCTAAGAGCCTATCTATAGCATGAGATGTGATATCCAAGTCCTTCACATTCCAACCCTTAGACCCTTCCTACAGCATGCAATATGATATCTCAATGATTCTAATAACAAACCTGAGACCCGTCCTATAACATGAGATGGGATATCCAACTCCTTCCCATTCCAATCCTGAGACTCTTCCGATAGCAGAGATGTGATATCTCAATGCTTATACCAAACCTGAGACCCTTCCTATAACATGAGATGTGATATCCAAATCCTTCCCGTTCCAAACCTGAGACCCTTCCTTTAGCATGAGATGTGATATCCAGCTCCTTCCCATTCCAATCCTGAGACACTTCCGATAGCATGAGATGTGATATCTCAATGCTTCTAATATCAAAACTGAGACCCTCCCTATAGCATGATATGTGATATCTAAGTCCTTCCCATTCCAATCCTGAGACCCTCCCTATAGCATGAGATGTGATATCCAACTCCTTCCCATTCCAATCCTGAGACCCTTCCTATAGCATGAGATATGATATCTCAATACTTCTAATACCAAACGTGAGATCCTTCCGATAACATGAGATGTGATATCCAAATCCTTCCCCTTCCAAACCTGAGACCCTCCCTTTAGCATGAGATGTGATATCCAACTCCTTCCTATTCCAATCCTGAGACTCTTCTGATAGCATGAGATGTGATATCTCAATGCTTCTAATACCAAACCTGAGATCCTTCCGATAGCATGAGATGTGATATCTCAATGCTTCTAATACCAAACCTGAGATCCTTCCTATAACATGAGATGTGATATCCAAATCCTTCCCCTTCCAAACCTGAGACCCTCCCTTTAGCATGAGATGTGATATCCAACTCCTTCCCATTCCATTCCTGAGACCCTTCTGATAGCATGAGATGTGATATCTCAATGCCTCTAATACCAAACCTGAGATCCTACCTCTAACATGAAATGTGATATCCAACTCTTTCCCCTTCCAAACCTGAGAGCCTTCCTATAGCATGAGATGTGATATCCAAGTCCTTCCCATTCCAATCCTGAGACCCTTCCTATAGCTTGAGATGTGATATCCAACTCCTTCCCATTCCAATTCTGAGACCCTTCCTATACTATGAGACTTGATATCTCAATGCTTCTAATACCAAACCTGAGACCCGTAATATAACATGAGATGTGATATCCAAATCCTTCCCCTTCCAAACCTTAGACCCTTCCTTTATCATGAGATGTGATATCCAACTCCTTCCCATTCCAATCCTGAGACCCTTCCGATATCATGAGATGTGATATGTCAAAGCTTCTAATATCAAACTTGAGACCCTCCCTATAGCATGAAATGTGATATACAAGTCCTTCCCATTCCAATCCTGAGACCCTTCCTATAGCATGAGATGTGATATCTCAATGCTTCTAATACCAAACCTGAGACCCTTCCTATAACATGAGATGGGAATATCCAACTCCTTCCCATTCCAATCCTGAGACCCTTCCGATAGCAGAGATGTGATATCTCAATGCTTATACCAAACCTGAGATCCTTCCTATAACATGAGATGTGATATCCAACTCCTTCCCATTCCAATCCTGAGACACTTCCTATAGCATGAGATGTGATATCTCACTGCTTATACCAAACCTGAGACCCTTCCCATAGCATGAGATGTGATATCCAACTCCTTCCCATTCCAATCCTCAGACCCTTCCTATAGCATGAGATGTGATATCTCAATGCTTCTAATATCAAACTTGAGACCCTACCTATAGCATGAGATGTGATATCCAAGTCCTTCCCATTCCAATCCTGAGACACTTCCTATAGCATGAGATGTGATATCTCAATGCTTCTAATACCAAACCTGAGACTCTTCCTATAACATGAGATGGGATATCCAACTCCTTCCCATTCCAATCCTGAGACCCTTTTAATAGCAGAGATGTGATATCTCAATGTTTATACCAAACCTGAGACCCTTCCTACGGCATGAGATGTCATATTCAACTCCTTCCCATTCCAATCCTGAGACCCTTCCTATGGCATGAGATGTGATATCCAACTCCTTCCCATTCCAATCCTGAGACCCTTCCTATAGCATGAGATGTGATGTCTCAATGCTTCTAATACCAAACCTGAGATCCTTCCTATAACATGAGATGTGATATCCAACTCCTTCCATTCCAATCCTGGACCCTTCCTATAGCATGAGATGTGATATCTCAATGCTTATACCAAACCTGAGACCCTTCCTATAGCATGAGATAAGATATCCAACTCCTTCCCATTCCAATCATGAGACCCTTCCTATAGCCTGAGATGTGATATCTCAATGCCTTTAATACCAAACCTGAGATCCTTCCTCTAACATGTAATGTGATATCCAACTCCTTCACTTTCCAAACCTGAGAGCCTATCTATAGCATGAGATGTGATATCCAAGTCCTTCCCATTCCAATCCTTAGACCCTTCCTACAGCATGCAATATGATATCTCAATGATTCTAATAAAAAACCTGAGACCCGTCCTATAACATGAGATGGGATATCCAACTCCTTCCCATTCCAATCCTGAGACACTTCCGATAGCAGAGATGTGATATCTCAATGTTTATACCAAACCTGAGACCCTTCCTATAACATGAGATGTGATATCCAACTCCTTCCCGTTCCAAACCTGAGACCCTTCCTTTAGCATGAGATGTGATATCCAGCTCCTTCCCATTCCAATCCTGAGACACTTCCGATAGCATGAGATGTGATATCTCAATGCTTCTAATATCAAAACTGAGACCCTCCCTATAGCATGATATGTGATATCTAAGTCCTTCCCATTCCAATCCTGAGACCCTTCCTATAGCATGAGATGTGATATCTCAATGCTTCTACCAAACCTGAGACCCTTCCTTTAGCATGAGATGTGATATCCAACTCCTTCCCATTCCAATCCTGAGACCCTTCCTATAGCATGAGAGGTGATATCTCAATACTTCTAATACCAAACCTGAGATCCTTCCGATAACATGAGATGTGATATCTCAATACTTCTAATACCAAACCTGAGATCCATCCTATAACATGAGATGTGATATCCAAATCCTTCCCCTTCCAAACCTGAGACCCGCCCTTTAGCATGAGATGTGATATCCAACTCCTTCCCATTCCAATCCTGAGACCCTTCTGATAGCATAAGATATGATATCTCAATGCTTCTATACCAAACCTGAGATCCTTCCGATAGCATGAGATGTGATATCTCAATACTTCTAATACCAAACCTGAGATCCTTCCTATAACATGAGATGTGATATCCAAATCCTTATCTTCCAAACCTGAGACCCTCCCTTTAGCATGAGATGTGATATCCAACTCCTTCCCATTCCAATCCTGAGACTCTTCTGATAGCATAAGATATGATATCTCAATGCTTCTATACCAAACCTGAGATCCTTCTGATAGCATGAGATGTGATATCTCAATACTTCTAATACCAAATCTGAGATCCTACCTCTAACATGAAATGTGATATCCAACTCTTTCCCCTTGCAAACCTGAGAGCCTTCCTATAGCATGAGATGTGATATCCAAGTCCTTCCCATTCCAATCCTGAGACCCTTCCTATAACATGAGATGTGATACCCAACTCCTTCCCATTCCAACCTGAGACCCTTCCTATAGCATGAGATGGGATATCCAACTCCTTCCAAATCCAATCCCGATACCCTTCCGATAGCATGAGATCTGATATCCCAATGCTTCTACCAAACCTGAGACCCATACTATGGCATGAGATGTGATATCAAACTCCTTCCCATTCTAATCCTGAGACCCTTCCTATAGCTTGAGATGTGATATCCAACTCCTTCCCATTCCAATTCTGAGACCCTTCCTATACCATGAGACTTGATATCTCAATGCTTATACCAAACCTGAGATCCTTCCTATAACATGAGATGTGATATCCAACTCCTTCCCATTCCAATCCTGAGACACTTCCTATAGCATGAGATGTGATATCTCACTGCTTATACCAAACCTGAGACCCTTCCTATAGCATGAGATGTGATATCCAACTCCTTCCCATTCCAATCCTGAGACCCTTCCTATAGCATGAGATGTGATATCTCAATGCTTCTAATATCAAACTTGAGACCCTCCCTATAGCATGAGATGTAATACCCAAGTCCTTCCCATTCCAATCCTGAGACACTTCCTATAGCATGAGATGTGATATCCAACTGCTTCCCATTCCAATCCTGAGACCCTTCCTATAGCATGAGATGTGATATCTCTATGCTTCTAATACCAAACCTGAGATCCTTCCTCTAACATGAAATGTGATATCCAACTCCTTCCCTTTCCAAACCTAAGAGCCTATCTATAGCATGAGATGTGATATCCAAGTCCTTCACATTCCAACCCTTAGACCCTTCCTACAGCATGCAATATGATATCTCAATGATTCTAATAACAAACCTGAGACCCGTCCTATAACATGAGATGGGATATTCAACTCCTTCCCATTCCAATCCTGAGACTCTTCCGATAGCAGAGATGTGATATCTCAATGCTTATACCAAACCTGAGACCCTTCCTATAACATGAGATGTGATATCCAAATCCTTCCCGTTCCAAACCTGAGACCCTTCCTTTAGCATGAGATGTGATATCCAGCTCCTTCCCATTCCAATCCTGAGACACTTCCGATAGCATGAGATGTGATATCTCAATGCTTCTAATATCAAAACTGAGACCCTCCCTATAGCATGATATGTGATATCTAAGTCCTTCCCATTCCAATCCTGAGACCCTCCCTATAGCATGAGATGTGATATCCAACTCCTTCCCATTCCAATCCTGAGACCCTTCCTATAGCATGAGATATGATATCTCAATACTTCTAATACCAAACGTGAGATCCTTCCGATAACATGAGATGTGATATCCAAATCCTTCCCCTTCCAAACCTGAGACCCTCCCTTTAGCATGAGATGTGATATCCAACTCCTTCCTATTCCAATCCTGAGACTCTTCTGATAGCATGAGATGTGATATCTCAATGCTTCTAATACCAAACCTGAGATCCTTCCGATAGCATGAGATGTGATATCTCAATGCTTCTAATACCAAACCTGAGATCCTTCCTATAACATGAGATGTGATATCCAAATCCTTCCCCTTCCAAACCTGAGACCCTCCCTTTAGCATGAGATGTGATATCCAACTCCTTCCCATTCCATTCCTGAGACCCTTCTGATAGCATGAGATGTGATATCTCAATGCCTCTAATACCAAACCTGAGATCCTACCTCTAACATGAAATGTGATATCCAACTCTTTCCCCTTCCAAACCTGAGAGCCTTCCTATAGCATGAGATGTGATATCCAAGTCCTTCCCATTCCAATCCTGAGACCCTTCCTATAGCTTGAGATGTGATATCCAACTCCTTCCCATTCCAATTCTGAGACCCTTCCTATACTATGAGACTTGATATCTCAATGCTTCTAATACCAAACCTGAGACCCGTAATATAACATGAGATGTGATATCCAAATCCTTCCCCTTCCAAACCTTAGACCCTTCCTTTATCATGAGATGTGATATCCAACTCCTTCCCATTCCAATCCTGAGACCCTTCCGATATCATGAGATGTGATATCTCAAAGCTTCTAATATCAAACTTGAGACCCTCCCTATAGCATGAGATGTGATATCCAAGTCCTTCCCATTCCAATCCTGAGACCCTTCCTATAGCATGAGATGTGATATCTCAATGCTTCTAATACCAAACCTGAGACCCTTCCTATAACATGAGATGGGAATATCCAACTCCTTCCCATTCCAATCCTGAGACCCTTCCGATAGCAGAGATGTGATATCTCAATGCTTATACCAAACCTGAGATCTTTCCTATAAAATGAGATGTGATATCCAACTCCTTCCCATTCCAATCCTGAGACACTTCCTATAGCATGAGATGTGATATCTCACTGCTTATACCAAACCTGAGACCCTTCCCATAGCATGAGATGTGATATCCAACTCCTTCCCATTCCAATCCTGAGACACTTCCTATAGCATGAGATGTGATATCTCAATGCTTCTAATACCAAACCTGAGACTCTTCCTATAACATGAGATGGGATATCCAACTCCTTCCCATTCCAATCCTGAGACCCTTTTGATAGCAGAAATGTGATATCTCAATGTTTATACCAAACCTGAGACCCTTCCTACGGCATGAGATGTCATATTCAACTCCTTCCCATTCCAATCCTGAGACCCTTCCTATAGCATGAGATGTGATATCCAACTCCTTCCCATTCCAATCCTGAGACCCTTCCTATAGCATGAGATGTGATGTCTCAATGCTTCTAATACCAAACATGAGATCCTTCCTATAACATGAGATGTGATATCCAACTCCTTCCATTCCAATCCTGGACCCTTCCTATAGCATGAGATGTGATATCTCAAGGCTTATACCAAACCTGAGACCCTTCCTATAGCATGAGATGTGATATCCAAATCCTTCCCATTCCAATCCTGAGACCCTTCCTATAGCCTGAGATGTGATATCTCAATGCCTCTAATACCAAACCTGAGATCCTTCCTCTAACATGACATGTGATATCCAACTCCTTCACTTTCCAAACCTGAGAGCCTATCTATAGCATGAGATGTGATATCCAAGTCCTTCCCATTCCAATCCTTAGACCCTTCCTACAGCATGCAATATGATATCTCAATGATTCTAATAAAAAACCTGAGACCCGTCCTATAACATGAGATGGGATATCCAACTCCTTCCCATTCCAATCCTGAGACACTTCCGATAGCAGAGATGTGATATCTCAATGTTTATACCAAACCTGAGACCCTTCCTATAACATGAGATGTGATATCCAACTCCTTCCCGTTCCAAACCTGAGACCCTTCCTTTAGCATGAGATGTGATATCCAGCTCCTTCCCATTCCAATCCTGAGACACTTCCGATAGCATGAGATGTGATATCTCAATGCTTCTAACATCAAAACTGAGACCCTCCCTATAGCATGATATGTGATATCTAAGTCCTTCCCATTCCAATCCTGAGACCCTTCCTATAGCATGAGATGTGATATCTCAATGCTTCTACCAAACCTGAGACCCTTCCTTTAGCATGAGATGTGATATCCAACTCCTTCCCATTCCAATCCTGAGACCCTTCCTATAGCATGAGAGGTGATATCTCAATACTTCTAATACCAAACCTGAGATCCTTCCGATAACATGAGATGTGATATCTCAATACTTCTAATACCAAACCTGAGATCCATCCTATAACATGAGATGTGATATCCAAATCCTTCCCCTTCCAAACCTGAGACCCTCCCTTTAGCATGAGATGTGATATCCAACTCCTTCCCATTCCAATCCTGAGACCCTTCTGATAGCATAAGATATGATATCTCAATGCTTCTATACCAAACCTGAGATCCTTCCGATAGCATGAGATGTGATATCTCAATACTTCTAATACCAAACCTGAGATCCTTCCTATAACATGAGATGTGATATCCAAATCCTTATCTTCCAAACCTGAGACCCTCCCTTTAGCATGATATGTGATATCCAACTCCTTCCCATTCCAATCCTGAGACTCTTCTGATAGCATAAGATATATCTCAATGCTTCTATACCAAACCTGAGATCCTTCTGATAGCATGAGATGTGATATCTCAATACTTCTAATACCAAACCTGAGATCCTACCTCTAACATGAAATGTGATATCCAACTCTTTCCCCTTGCAAACCTGAGAGCCTTCCTATAGCATGAGATGTGATATCCAAGTCCTTCCCATTCCAATCCTGAGACCCTTCCTATAACATGAGATGTGATATCCAACTCCTTCCCATTCCAACCTGAGACCCTTCCTATAGCATGAGATGGGATATCCAACTCCTTCCAAATCCAATCACGATACCCTTCCGATAGCATGAGATCTGATATCCCAATGCTTCTACCAAACCTGAGACCCATACTATGGCATGAGATGTCATATTCAACTCCTTCCCATTCCAATCCTGAGACCCTTCCTATAGCATGAGATGTGATATCCAACTCCTTCCCATTCCAATCCTGAGACCCTTCCTATAGCATGAGATGTGATGTCTCAATGCTTCTAATACCAAACATGAGATCCTTCCTATAACATGAGATGTGATATCCAACTCCTTCCATTCCAATCCTGGACCCTTCCTATAGCATGAGATGTGATATCTCAATGCTTATACCAAACCTGAGACCCTTCCTATAGCATGAGATGTGATATCCAACTCCTTCCCATTCCAATCCTGAGACCCTTCCTATAGCCTGAGATGTGATATCTCAATGCCTCTAATACCAAACCTGAGATCCTTCCTCTAACATGAAATGTGATATCCAACTCCTTCCCATTCTAATCCTGAGACCCTTCCTATAGCTTGAGATGTGATATCCAACTCCTTCCCATTCCAATTCTGAGACCCTTCCTATACCATGAGACTTGATATCTCAATGCTTCTAATACCAAACCTGAGACCCGTCCTATAACATGAGATGTGATATCCAAATCCTTCCCCTTCCAAACCTTAGACCCTTCCTTTATCATGAGATGTGATCGCCAACTCCTTCCCATTCCAATCTTGAGACCCTTCCGCTATCATGAAATGTGATATCTCAATGCTTCTAATATCAAACTTGAGACCCTCCCTATAACATGAGATGGGAATATCCAACTCCTTCCCATTCCAATCCTGAGACCCTTCTGATAGCATGAGATGTGATATCTCAATGCTTCTAATACCAAACCTGAGACCCTTCCTATAACATGAGATGGGAATATCCAACTCCTTCCCATTCCAATCCTGAGACCCTTCCGATAGCAGAGATGTGATATCTCAATGCTTATACCAAACCTGAGATCTTTCCTATAAAATGAGATGTGATATCCAACTCCTTCCCATTCCAATCCTGAGACACTTCCTATAGCATGAGATGTGATATCTCACTGCTTATACCAAACCTGAGACCCTTCCCATAGCATGAGATGTGATATCCAACTCCTTCCCATTCCAATCCTGAGACACTTCCTATAGCATGAGATGTGATATCTCAATGCTTCTAATACCAAACCTGAGACTCTTCCTATAACATGAGATGGGATATCCAACTCCTTCCCATTCCAATCCTGAGACCCTTTTGATAGCAGAAATGTGATATCTCAATGTTTATACCAAACCTGAGACCCTTCCTACGGCATGAGATGTCATTTTCAACTCCTTCCCATTCCAATCCTGAGACCCTTCCCATAGCATGAGATGTGATATCCAACTCCTTCCCATTCCAATCCTGAGACACTTCCTATAGCATGAGATGTGATATCTCAATGCTTCTAATACCAAACCTGAGACTCTTCCTATAACATGAGATGGGATATCCAACTCCTTCCCATTCCAATCCTGAGACCCTTTTGATAGCAGAAATGTGATATCTCAATGTTTATACCAAACCTGAGACCCTTCCTACGGCATGAGATGTCATATTCAACTCCTTCCCATTCCAATCCTGAGACCCTTCCTATAGCATGAGATGTGATATCCAACTCCTTCCCATTCCAATCCTGAGACCCTTCCTATAGCATGAGATGTGATGTCTCAATGCTTCTAATACCAAACATGAGATCCTTCCTATAACATGAGATGTGATATCCAACTCCTTCCATTCCAATCCTGGACCCTTCCTATAGCATGAGATGTGATATCTCAATGCTTATACCAAACCTGAGACCCTTCCTATAGCATGAGATGTGATATCCAACTCCTTCCCATTCCAATCCTGAGACCCTTCCTATAGCCTGAGATGTGATATCTCAATGCCTCTAATACCAAACCTGAGATCCTTCCTCTAACATTAAATGTGATATCCAACTCCTTCACTTTCCAAACCTGAGAGCCTATCTATAGCATGAGATGTGATATCCAAGTCCTTCCCATTCCAATCCTTAGACCCTTCCTACAGCATGCAATATGATATCTCAATGATTCTAATAAAAAACCTGAGACCCGTCCTATAACATGAGATGGGATATCCAACTCCTTCCCATTCCAATCCTGAGACACTTCCGATAGCAGAGATGTGATATCTCAATGTTTATACCAAACCTGAGACCCTTCCTATAACATGAGATGTGATATCCAACTCCTTCCCGTTCCAAACCTGAGACCCTTCCTTTAGCATGAGATGTGATATCCAGCTCCTTCCCATTCCAATCCTGAGACACTTCCGATAGCATGAGATGTGATATCTCAATGCTTCTAATATCAAAACTGAGACCCTCCCTATAGCATGATATGTGATATCTAAGTCCTTCCCATTCCAATCCTGAGACCCTTCCTATAGCATGAGATGTGATATCTCAATGCTTCTACCAAACCTGAGACCCTTCCTTTAGCATGAGATGTGATATCCAACTCCTTCCCATTCCAATCCTGAGACCCTTCCTATAGCATGAGAGGTGATATCTCAATACTTCTAATACCAAACCTGAGATCCTTCCGATAACATGAGATGTGATATCTCAATACTTCTAATACCAAACCTGAGATCCATCCTATAACATGAGATGTGATATCCAAATCCTTCCCCTTCCAAACCTGAGACCCTCCCTTTAGCATGAGATGTGATATCCAACTCCTTCCCATTCCAATCCTGAGACCCTTCTGATAGCATAAGATATGATATCTCAATGCTTCTATACCAAACCTGAGATCCTTCCGATAGCATGAGATGTGATATCTCAATACTTCTAATACCAAACCTGAGATCCTTCCTATAACATGAGATGTGATATCCAAATCCTTATCTTCCAAACCTGAGACCCTCCCTTTAGCATGATATGTGATATCCAACTCCTTCCCATTCCAATCCTGAGACTCTTCTGATAGCATAAGATATGATATCTCAATGCTTCTATACCAAACCTGAGATCCTTCTGATAGCATGAGATGTGATATCTCAATACTTCTAATACCAAACCTGAGATCCTACCTCTAACATGAAATGTGATATCCAACTCTTTCCCCTTGCAAACCTGAGAGCCTTCCTATAGCATGAGATGTGATATCCAAGTCCTTCCCATTCCAATCCTGAGACCCTTCCTATAACATGAGATGTGATATCCAACTCCTTCCCATTCCAACCTGAGACCCTTCCTATAGCATGAGATGGGATATCCAACTCCTTCCAAATCCAATCACGATACCCTTCCGATAGCATGAGATCTGATATCCCAATGCTTCTACCAAACCTGAGACCCATACTATGGCATGAGATGTCATATTCAACTCCTTCCCATTCCAATCCTGAGACCCTTCCTATAGCATGAGATGTGATATCCAACTCCTTCCCATTCCAATCCTGAGACCCTTCCTATAGCATGAGATGTGATGTCTCAATGCTTCTAATACCAAACATGAGATCCTTCCTATAACATGAGATGTGATATCCAACTCCTTCCCATTCCAATCCTGGACCCTTCCTATAGCATGAGATGTGATGTCTCAATGCTTCTAATACCAAACCTGAGATCCTTCCTCTAACATGAAATGTGATATCCAACTCCTTCCCATTCTAATCCTGAGACCCTTCCTATAGCTTGAGATGTGATATCCAACTCCTTCCCATTCCAATTCTGAGACCCTTCCTATACCATGAGACTTGATATCTCAATGCTTCTAATACCAAACCTGAGACCCGTCCTATAACATGAGATGTGATATCCAAATCCTTCCCCTTCCAAACCTTAGACCCTTCCTTTATCATGAGATGTGATCGCCAACTCCTTCCCATTCCAATCTTGAGACCCTTCCGCTATCATGAAATGTGATATCTCAATGCTTCTAATATCAAACTTGAGACCCTCCCTATAACATGAGATGGGAATATCCAACTCCTTCCCATTCCAATCCTGAGACCCTTCTGATAGCAGAGATGTGATATCTCAATGCTTATACCAAACCTGAGATCCTTCCTATAACATGAGATGTGATATCCAACTCCTTCCCATTCCAATCCTGAGACACTTCCTATAGCATGAGATGTGATATCTCACTGCTTATACCAAACCTGAGACCCTTCCTATAGCATGAGATGTGATATCCAACTCCTTCCCATTCCAATCCTGAGACCCTTCCTATAGCATGAGATGTGATATCTCAATGCTTCTAATATCAAACTTGAGACCCTCCCTATAGCATGAGATGTGATACCCAAGTCCTTCCCATTCCAACCCTGAGACACTTCCTATAGCATGAGATGTGATATCCAACTGCTTCCCATTCCAATCCTGAGACCCTTCCTATAGCATGAGATGTGATATCTCTATGCTTCTAATACCAAACCTGAGATCCTTCCTCTAACATGAAATGTGATATCCAACTCCTTCCCTTTCCAAACCTAAGAGCCTATCTATAGCATGAGATGTGATATCCAAGTCCTTCACATTCCAACCCTTAAACCCTTCCTACAGCATGCAATATGATATCTCAATGATTCTAATAACAAACCTGAGACCCGTCCTATAACATGAGATGGGATATTCAACTCCTTCCCATTCCAATCCTGAGACTCTTCCGATAGCAGAGATGTGATATCTCAATGTTTATACCAAACCTGAGACCCTTCCTATAACATGAGATGTGATATCCAAATCCTTCCCGTTCCAAACCTGAGACCCTTCCTTTAGCATGAGATGTGATATCCAGCTCCTTCCCATTCCAATCCTGAGACACTTCCGATAGCATGAGATGTGATATTTCAATGCTTCTAATATCAAAACTGAGACCCTCCCTATAGCATGATATGTGATATCTAAGTCCTTCCCATTCCAATCCTGAGACCCTCCCTATAGCATGAGATGTGATATCCAACTCCTTCCCATTCCAATCCTGAGACCCTTCCTATAGCATGAGATATGATATCTCAATACTTCTAATACCAAACGTGAGATCCTTCCGATAAAATGAGATGTGATATCCAAATCCTTCCCCTTCCAAACCTGAGACCCTCCCTTTAGCATGAGATGTGATATCCAACTCCTTCCTATTCCAATCCTGAGACTCTTCTGATAGCATGAGATGTGATATCTCAATGCTTCTAATACCAAACCTGAGATCCTTCCGATAGCATGAGATGTGATATCTCAATGCTTCTAATACCAAACCTGAGATCCTTCCTATAACATGAGATGTGATATCCAAATCCTTCCCCTTCCAAACCTGAGACCCTCCCTTTAGCATGAGATGTGATATCCAACTCCTTCCCATTCCATTCCTGAGACCCTTCTGATAGCATGAGATGTGATATCTCAATGCCTCTAATACCAAACCTGAGATCCTACCTCTAACATGAAATGTGATATCCAACTCTTTCCCCTTCCAAACCTGAGAGCCATCCTATAGCATGAGATGTGATATCCAAGTCCTTCCCATTCCAATCCTGAGACCCTTCCTATAGCTTGAGATGTGATATCCAACTCCTTCCCATTCCAATTCTGAGACCCTTCCTATACCATGAGACTTGATATCTCAATGCTTCTAATACCAAACCTGAGACCCGTCCTATAACATGAGATGTGATATCCAAATCCTTCCCCTTCCAAACCTTAGACCCTTCCGATAGCAGAGATGTGATATCTCAATGCTTATACCAAACCTGAGATCCTTCCTATAACATGAGATGTGATATCCAACTCCTTCCCATTCCAATCCTGAGACACTTCCTATAGCATGAGATGTGATATCTCACTGCTTATACCAAACCTGAGACCCTTCCTATAGCATGAGATGTGATATCCAACTCCTTCCCATTCCAATCCTGAGACCCTTCCTATAGCATGAGATGTGATATCTCAATGCTTCTAATATCAAACTTGAGACCCTCCCTATAGCATGAGATGTGATACCCAAGTCCTTCCCATTCCAATCCTGAGACACTTCCTATAGCATGAGATGTGATATCTCAATGCTTCTAATACCAAACCTGAGACCCGTAATATAACATGAGATGTGATATCCAAATCCTTCCCCTTCCAAACCTTAGACCCTTCCTTTATCATGAGATGTGATATCCAACTCCTTCCCATTCCAATCCTGAGACCCTTCCGATATCATGAGATGTGATATCTCAAAGCTTCTAATATCAAACTTGAGACCCTCCCTATAGCATGAGATGTGATATCCAAGTCCTTCCCATTCCAATCCTGAGACCCTTCCTATAGCATGAGATGTGATATCTCAATGCTTCTAATACCAAACCTGAGACCCTTCTTATAACATGAGATGGGAATATCCAACTCCTTCCCATTCCAATCCTGAGACCCTTCCGATAGCAGAGATGTGATATCTCAATGTTTATACCAAACCTGAGACCCTTCCTACGGCATGAGATGTCATATTCAACTCCTTCCCATTCCAATCCTGACATTTCCTATAGCATGAGATGTGATATCCAACTCCTTCCCATTCCAATCCTGAGACCCTTCCTATAGCATGAGATGTGATGTCTCAATGCTTCTAATACCAAACCTGAGATCCTTCCTATAACATGAGATGTGATATCCAACTCCTTCCATTCCAATCCTGGACCCTTCCTATAGCATGAGATGTGATATCTCAATGCTTATACCAAACCTGAGACCCTTCCTATAGCATGAGATGTGATATCCAACTCCTTCCCATTCCAATCCTGAGACCCTTCCTATAGCCTGAGATGTGATATCTGAATGCCTCTAATACCAAACCTGAGATCCTTCCTCTAACATGAAATGTGATATCCAACTCCTTCACTTTCCAAACCTGAGAGCCTATCTATAGCATGAGATGTGATATCCAAGTCCTTCCCATTCCAATCCTTAGACCCTTCATACAGCATGCAATATGATATCTCAATGATTCTAATAAAAAACCTGAGACCCGTCCTATAACATGAGATGGGATATCCAACTCCTTCCCATTCCAATCCTGAGACACTTCCGAAAGCAGAGATGTGATATCTCAATGTTTATACCAAACCTGAGACCCTTCCTATAACATGAGATGTGATATCCAACTCCTTCCCATTCCAACCTGAGACCCTTCCTATAGCATGAGATGGGATATCCAACTCCTTCCAAATCCAATCCCGATACCCTTCCGATAGCATGAGATCTGATATCCTGATGCTTCTACCAAACCTGAGACCCATACTATGGCATGAGATGTGATATCAAACTCCTTCCCATTCTAATCCTGAGACCCTTCCTATAGCTTGAGATGTGATATCCAACTCCTTCCCATTCCAATTCTGAGACCCTTCCTATACCATGAGACTTGATATCTCAATGCTTCTAATACCAAACCTGAGACCCGTCCTATAACATGAGATGTGATATCCAAATTCTTCCCCTTCCAAACCTTAGACCCTTCCGATAGCAGAGATGTGATATCTCAATGCTTATACCAAACCTGAGATCCTTCCTATAACATGAGATGTGATATCCAACTCCTTCCCATTCCAATCCTGAGACACTTCCTATAGCATGAGATGTGATATCTCACTGCTTATACCAAACCTGAGACCCTTCCTATAGCATGAGATGTGATATCCAACTCCTTCCCATTCCAATCCTGAGACCCTTCCTATAGCATGAGATGTGATATCTCAATGCTTCTAATATCAAACTTGAGACCCTCCCTATAGCATGAGGTGTGATACCCAAGTCCTTCCCATTCCAATCCTGAGACACTTCCTATAGCATGAGATGTGATATCTCAATGCTTCTAATACCAAACCTGAGACTCTTCCTATAACATGAGATGGGATATCCAACTCCTTTCCATTCCAATCCTGAGACCCTTTCGATAGCAGAGATGTGATATCTCAATGTTTATACCAAACCTGAGACCCTTCCTACGGCATGAGATGTCATATTCAACTCCTTCCCATTCCAATCCTGAGACCCTTCCTATAGCATGGGATGTGATATCCAACTCCTTCCCATTCCAATCAAGAGACCCTTCCTATAGCATGAGATGTGATGTCTCAATGCTTCTAATACCAAACCTGAGATCCTTCCTATAACATGAGATGTGATATCCAACTCCTTCCATTCCAATCCTGGACCCTTCCTATAGCATGAGATGTGATATCTCAATGCTTATACCAAACCTGAGACCCTTCCTATAGCATGAGATGTGATATCCAACTCCTTCCCATTCCAATCCTGAGACCCTTCCTATAGCCTGAGATGTGATATCTCAATGCCTCTAATACCAAACCTGAGATCCTTCCTCTAACATGAAATGTGATATCCAACTCCTTCACTTTCCAAACCTGAGAGCCTATCTATAGCATGAGATGTGATATCCAAGTCCTTCCCATTCCAATCCTTAGACCCTTCCTACAGCATGCAATATGATATCTCAATGATTCTAATAAAAAACCTGAGACCCGTCCTATAACATGAGATGGGATATCCAACTCCTTCCCATTCCAATTCTGAGACACTTCCGATAGCAGAGATGTGATATCTCAATGTTTATACCAAACCTGAGACCCTTCCTATAACATGAGATGTGATATCCAACTCCTTCCCGTTCCAAACCTGAGACCCTTCCTTTAGCATGAGATGCGATATCCAGCTCCTTCCCATTCCAATCCTGAGACACTTCCGATAGCATGAGATGTGATATCTCAATGCTTCTAATATCAAAACTGAGACCCTCCCTATAGCATGATATGTGATATCTAAGTCCTTCCCATTCCAATCCTGAGACCCTTCCTATAGCATGAGATGTGATATCTGAATGCTTCTACCAAACCTGAGACCCTTCCTTTAGCATGAGATGTGATATCCAACTCCTTCCCATTCCAATCCTGAGACCCTTCCTATAGCATGAGAGGTGATATCTCAATACTTCTAATACCAAACCTGAGATCCTTCCGATAACATGAGATGTGATATCTCAATACTTCTAATACCAAACCTGGGATCCATCCTATAACATGAGATGTGATATCCAAATCCTTCCCCTTCCAAACCTGAGACCCTCCCTTTAGCATGAGATGTGATATCCAACTCCTTCCCATTCCAATCCTGAGACCCTTCTGATAGCATAAGATATGATATCTCAATGCTTCTATACCAAACCTGAGATCCTTCCGATAGCATGAGATGTGATATCTCAATACTTCTAATACCAAACCTGAGATCCTTCCTATAACATGAGATGTGATATCCAAATCCTTATCTTCCAAACCTGAGACCCTCCCTTTAGCATGAGATGTGATATCCAACTCCTTCCCATTCCAATCCTGAGACTCTTCTGATAGCATAAGATATGATATCTCAATGCTTCTATACCAAACCTGAGATCCTTCTGATAGCATGAGATGTGATATCTCAATACTTCTAATACCAAACCTGAGATCCTACCTCTAACATGAAATGTGATATCCAACTCTTTCCCCTTGCAAACCTGAGAGCCTTCCTATAGCATGAGATGTGATATCCAAGTCCTTCCCATTCCAATCCTGAGACCCTTCCTATAACATGAGATGTGATATCCAACTCCTTCCCATTCCAACCTGAGACCCTTCCTATAGCATGAGATGGGATATCCAACTCCTTCCAAATCCAATCCCGATACCCTTCCGATAGCATGAGATCTGATATCCCAATGCTTCTACCAAACCTGAGACCCATACTATGGCATGAGATGTGATATCAAACTCCTTCCCATTCTAATCCTGAGACCCTTCCTATAGCTTGAGATGTGATATCCAACTCCTTCCCATTCCAATTCTGAGACCCTTCCTATACCATGAGACTTGATATCTCAATGCTTCTAATACCAAACCTGAGACCCGTCCTATAACATGAGATGTGATATCCAAATCCTTCCCCTTCCAAACCTTAGACCCTTCCTTTATCATGAGATGTGATAGCCAACTCCTTCCCATTCCAATCTTGAGACCCTTCCGATATCATGAAATGTGATATCTCAATGCTTCTAATATCAAACTTGAGACCCTCCCTATAACATGAGATGGGAATATCCAACTCCTTCCCATTCCAATCCTGAGACCCTTCCGATAGCACAGATGTGATATCTCAATGTTTATACCAAACCTGAGACCCTTCCTATAACATGAGATGTGATATCCAACTCCTTCCCGTTCCAAACCTGAGACCCTTCCTTTAGCATGAGATGCGATATCCAGCTCCTTCCCATTCCAATCCTGAGACACTTCCGATAGCATGAGATGTGATATCTCAATGCTTCTAATATCAAAACTGAGACCCTCCCTATAGCATGATATGTGATATCTAAGTCCTTCCCATTCCAATCCTGAGACCCTTCCTATAGCATGAGATGTGATATCTGAATGCTTCTACCAAACCTGAGACCCTTCCTTTAGCATGAGATGTGATATCCAACTCCTTCCCATTCCAATCCTGAGACCCTTCCTATAGCATGAGAGGTGATATCTCAATACTTCTAATACCAAACCTGAGATCCTTCCGATAACATGAGATGTGATATCTCAATACTTCTAATACCAAACCTGGGATCCATCCTATAACATGAGATGTGATATCCAAATCCTTCCCCTTCCAAACCTGAGACCCTCCCTTTAGCATGAGATGTGATATCCAACTCCTTCCCATTCCAATCCTGAGACCCTTCTGATAGCATAAGATATGATATCTCAATGCTTCTATACCAAACCTGAGATCCTTCCGATAGCATGAGATGTGATATCTCAATACTTCTAATACCAAACCTGAGATCCTTCCTATAACATGAGATGTGATATCCAAATCCTTATCTTCCAAACCTGAGACCCTCCCTTTAGCATGAGATGTGATATCCAACTCCTTCCCATTCCAATCCTGAGACTCTTCTGATAGCATAAGATATGATATCTCAATGCTTCTATACCAAACCTGAGATCCTTCTGATAGCATGAGATGTGATATCTCAATACTTCTAATACCAAACCTGAGATCCTACCTCTAACATGAAATGTGATATCCAACTCTTTCCCCTTGCAAACCTGAGAGCCTTCCTATAGCATGAGATGTGATATCCAAGTCCTTCCCATTCCAATCCTGAGACCCTTCCTATAACATGAGATGTGATATCCAACTCCTTCCCATTCCAACCTGAGACCCTTCCTATAGCATGAGATGGGATATCCAACTCCTTCCAAATCCAATCCCGATACCCTTCCGATAGCATGAGATCTGATATCCCAATGCTTCTACCAAACCTGAGACCCATACTATGGCATGAGATGTGATATCAAACTCCTTCCCATTCTAATCCTGAGACCCTTCCTATAGCTTGAGATGTGATATCCAACTCCTTCCCATTCCAATTCTGAGACCCTTCCTATACCATGAGACTTGATATCTCAATGCTTCTAATACCAAACCTGAGACCCGTCCTATAACATGAGATGTGATATCCAAATCCTTCCCCTTCCAAACCTTAGACCCTTCCTTTATCATGAGATGTGATAGCCAACTCCTTCCCATTCCAATCTTGAGACCCTTCCGATATCATGAAATGTGATATCTCAATGCTTCTAATATCAAACTTGAGACCCTCCCTATAACATGAGATGGGAATATCCAACTCCTTCCCATTCCAATCCTGAGACCCTTCCGATAGCACAGATGTGATATCTCAATGCTTATACCAAACCTGAGATCCTTCCTATAACATGAGATGTGATATCCAACTCCTTCCCATTCCAATCCTGAGACACTTCCTATAGCATGAGATGTGATATCTCACTGCTTATACCAAACCTGAGACCCTTCCTATAGCATGAGATGTGATATCCAACTCCTTCCCATTCCAATCCTGAGACCCTTCCTATAGCATGAGATGTGATATCTCAATGCTTCTAATATCAAACTTGAGACCCTCCCTATAGCATGAGATGTGATACCCAAGTCCTTCCCATTCCAATCCTGAGACACTTCCTATAGCATGAGATGTGATATCCAACTGCTTCCCATTCCAATCCTGAGACCCTTCCTATAGCATGAGATGTGATATCTCTATGCTTCTAATACCAAACCTGAGATCCTTCCTCTAACATGAAATGTGATATCCAACTCCTTCCCTTTCCAAACCTAAGAGCCTATCTATAGCATGAGATGTGATATCCAAGTCCTTCACATTCCAACCCTTAGACCCTTCCTACAGCATGCAATATGATATCTCAATGATTCTAATAACAAACCTGAGACCCGTCCTATAACATGAGATGGGATATTCAACTCCTTCCCATTCCAATCCTGAGACTCTTCCGATAGCAGAGATGTGATATTTCAATGCTTATACCAAACCTGAGACCCTTCCTATAACATGAGATGTGATATCCAAATCCTTCCCGTTCCAAACCTGAGACCCTTCCTTTAGCATGAGATGTGATATCCAGCTCCTTCCCATTCCAATCCTGAGACACTTCCGATAGCATGAGATGTGATATCTCAATGCTTCTAATATCAAAACTGAGACCCTCCTTATAGCATGATATGTGATATCCAACTCCTTCCCATTCCAATCCTGAGACCCTTCCTATAGCATGAGATATGATATCTCAATACTTCTAATACCAAACGTGAGATCCTTCCGATAACATGAGATGTGATATCCAAATTCATCCCCTTCCAAACCTGAGACCCTCCCTTTAGCATGAGATGTGATATCCAACTCCTTCCTATTCCAATCCTGAGACTCTTCTGATAGCATGAGATGTGATATCTCAATGCTTCTAATACCAAACCTGAGATCCTTCTGATAGCATGAGATGTGATATCTCAATGCTTCTAATACCAAACCTGAGATCCTTCCTATAACATGAGATGTGATATCCAAATCCTTCCCCTTCCAAACCTGAGACCCTCCCTTTAGCATGAGATGTGATATCCAACTCCTTCCCATTCCATTCCTGAGACCCTTCTGATAGCATGAGATGTGATATCTCAATGCCTCTAATACCAAACCTGAGATCCTACCTCTAACATGAAATGTGATATCCAACTCTTTCCCCTTCCAAACCTGAGAGCCTTCCTATAGCATGAGATGTGATATCCAAGTCCTTCCCATTCCAATCCTGAGACCCTTCCTATAGCTTGAGATGTGATATCCAACTCCTTCCCATTCCAATTCTGAGACCCTCCCTATACTATGAGACTTGATATCTCAATGCTTCTAATACCAAACCTGAGACCCGTAATATAACATGAGATGTGATATCCAAATCCTTCCCCTTCCAAACCTTAGACCATTCCTTTATCATGAGATGTGATATCCAACTCCTTCCCATTCCAATCCTGAGACCCTTCCGATATCATGAGATGTGATATCTCAAAGCTTCTAATATCAAACTTGAGACCCTCCCTATAGCATGAGATGTGATATCCAAGTCCTTCCCATTCCAATCCTGAGACCCTTCCTATAGCATGAGTTGTGATATCTCAATGCTTCTAATACCAAACCTGAGACCCTTCTTATAACATGAGATGGGAATATCCAACTCCTTCCCATTCCAATCCTGAGACCCTTCCGATAGCAGAGATGTGATATCTCAATGCTTATACCAAACCTGAGATCCTTCCTATAACATGAGATGTGATATCCAACTCCTTCCCATTCCAATCCTGAGACACTTCCTATAGCATGAGATGTGATATCTCACTGCTTATACCAAACCTGAGACCCTTCCCATAGCATGAGATGTGATATCCAACTCCTTCCCATTCCAATCCTCAGACCCTTCCTATAGCGTGAGATGTGATATCTCAATGCTTCTAATATCAAACTTGAGACCCTACCTATAGCATGAGATGTGATATCCAAGTCCTTCCCATTCCAATCCTGAGACACTTCCTATAGCATGAGATGTGATATCTCAATGCTTCTAATACCAAACCTGAGACTCTTCCTATAACATGAGATGGGATATCCAACTCCTTCCCATTCCAATCCTGAGACCCTTTTGATAGCAGAGATGTGATATCTCAATGTTTATACCAAACCTGAGACCCTTCCTACGGCATGAGATGTCATATTCAACTCCTTCCCATTCCAATCCTGAGACCCTTCTGATAGCATAAGATATGATATCTCAATGCTTCTATACCAAACCTGAGATCCTTCCGATAGCATGAGATGTGATATCTCAATACTTCTAATACCAAACCTGAGATCCTTCCTATAACATGAGATGTGATATCCAAATCCTTATCTTCCAAACCTGAGACCCTCCCTTTAGCATGAGATGTGATATCCAACTCCTTCCCATTCCAATCCTGAGACTCTTCTGATAGCATAAGATATGATATCTCAATGCTTCTATACCAAACCTGAGATCCTTCTGATAGCATGAGATGTGATATCTCAATACTTCTAATACCAAACCTGAGATCCTACCTCTAACATGAAATGTGATATCCAACTCTTTCCCCTTGCAAACCTGAGAGCCTTCCTATAGCATGAGATGTGATATCCAAGTCCTTCCCATTCCAATCCTGAGACCCTTCCTATAACATGAGATGTGATATCCAACTCCTTCCCATTCCAACCTGAGACCCTTCCTATAGCATGAGATGGGATATCCAACTCCTTCCAAATCCAATCCCGATACCCTTCCGATAGCATGAGATCTGATATCCCAATGCTTCTACCAAACCTGAGACCCATACTATGGCATGAGATGTGATATCAAACTCCTTCCCATTCTAATCCTGAGACCCTTCCTATAGCTTGAGATGTGATATCCAACTCCTTCCCATTCCAATTCTGAGACCCTTCCTATACCATGAGACTTGATATCTCAATGCTTCTAATACCAAACCTGAGACCCGTCCTATAACATGAGATGTGATATCCAAATCCTTCCCCTTCCAAACCTTAGACCCTTCCGATAGCAGAGATGTGATATCTCAATGCTTATACCAAACCTGAGATCCTTCCTATAACATGAGATGTGATATCCAACTCCTTCCCATTCCAATCCTGAGACACTTCCTATAGCATGAGATGTGATATCTCACTGCTTATACCAAACCTGAGACCCTTCCTATAGCATGAGATGTGATATCCAACTCCTTCCCATTCCAATCCTGAGACCCTTCCTATAGCATGAGATGTGATATCTCAATGCTTCTAATATCAAACTTGAGACCCTCCCTATAGCATGAGATGTGATACCCAAGTCCTTCCCATTCCAATCCTGAGACACTTCCTATAGCATGAGATGTGATATCTCAATGCTTCTAATACCAAACCTGAGACTCTTCCTATAACATGAGATGGGATATCCAACTCCTTTCAATTCCAATCCTGAGACCCTTTCGATAGCAGAGATGTGATATCTCAATGTTTATACCAAACCTGAGACCCTTCCTACGGCATGAGATGTCATATTCAACTCCTTCCCATTCCAATCCTGAGACCCTTCCTATAGCATGAGATGTGATATCCAACTCCTTCCCATTCCAATTCTGAGACCCTTCCTATACCATGAGACTTGATATCTCAATGCTTCTAATACCAAACCTGAGACCCGTCCTATAACATGAGATGTGATATCCAAATCCTTCCCCTTCCAAACCTTAGACCCTTCCGATAGCAGAGATGTGATATCTCAATGCTTATACCAAACCTGAGATCCTTCCTATAACATGAGATGTGATATCCAACTCCTTCCCATTCCAATCCTGAGACACTTCCTATAGCATGAGATGTGATATCTCACTGCTTATACCAAACCTGAGACCCTTCCTATAGCATGAGATGTGATATCCAACTCCTTCCCATTCCAATCCTGAGACCCTTCCTATAGCATGAGATGTGATATCTCAATGCTTCTAATATCAAACTTGAGACCCTCCCTATAGCATGAGATGTGATACCCAAGTCCTTCCCATTCCAATCCTGAGACACTTCCTATAGCATGAGATGTGATATCTCAATGCTTCTAATACCAAACCTGAGACTCTTCCTATAACATGAGATGGGATATCCAACTCCTTTCAATTCCAATCCTGAGACCCTTTCGATAGCAGAGATGTGATATCTCAATGTTTATACCAAACCTGAGACCCTTCCTACGGCATGAGATGTCATATTCAACTCCTTCCCATTCCAATCCTGAGACCCTTCCTATAGCATGAGATGTGATATCCAACTCCTTCCCATTCCAATCATGAGACCCTTCCTATAGCATGAGATGTGATGTCTCAATGCTTCTAATACCAAACCTGAGATCCTTCCTATAACATGAGATGTGATATCCAACTCCTTCCATTCCAATCCTGGACCCTTCCTATAGCATGAGATGTGATATCTCAATGCTTATACCAAACCTGAGACCCTTCCTATAGCATGAGATGTGATATCCAACTCCTTCCCATTCCAATCCTGAGACCCTTCCTATAGCCTGAGATGTGATATCTCAATGCCTCTAATACCAAACCTGAGATCCTTCCTCTAACATGAAATGTGATATCCAACTCCTTCACTTTCCAAACCTGAGAGCCTATCTATAGCATGAGATGTGATATCCAAGTCCTTCCCATTCCAATCCTTAGACCCTTCCTACAGCATGCAATATGATATCTCAATTATTCTAATAAAAAACCTGAGACCCGTCCTATAACATGAGATGGGATATCCAACTCCTTCCCATTCCAATTCTGAGACACTTCCGATAGCAGAGATGTGATATCTCAATGTTTATACCAAACCTGAGACCCTTCCTATAACTTGAGATGTGATATCCAATTCCTTCCCGTTCCAAACCTGAGACCCTTCCTTTAGCATGAGATGTGATATCCAGCTCCTTCCCATTCCAATCCTGAGACACTTCCGATAGCATGAGATGTGATATCTCAATGCTTCTAATATCAAAACTGAGACCCTCCCTATAGCATGATATGTGATATCTAAGTCCTTCCCATTCCAATCCTGAGACCCTTCCTATAGCATGAGATGTGATATCTCAATGCTTCTACCAAACCTGAGACCCTTCCTTTAGCATGAGATGTGATATCCAACTCCTTCCCATTCCAATCCTGAGACCCTTCCTATAGCATGAGAGGTGATATCTCAATACTTCTAATACCAAACCTGAGATCCTTCCGATAACATGAGATGTGATATCTCAATACTTCTAATACCAAACCTGGGATCCATCCTATAACATGAGATGTGATATCCAAATCCTTCCCCTTCCAAACCTGAGACCCTCCCTTTAGCATGAGATGTGATATCCAACTCCTTCCCATTCCAATCCTGAGACCCTTCTGATAGCATAAGATATGATATCTCAATGCTTCTATACCAAACCTGAGATCCTTCCGATAGCATGAGATGTGATATCTCAATACTTCTAATACAAAAACCTGAGATCCTACCTCTAACATGAAATGTGATATCCAACTCTTTCCCCTTGCAAACCTGAGAGCCTTCCTATAGCATGAGATGTGATATCCAAGTCCTTCCCATTCCAATCCTGAGACCCTTCCTATAACATGAGATGTGATATCCAACTCCTTCCCATTCCAACCTGAGACCCTTCCTATAGCATGAGATGGGATATCCAACTCCTTCCAAATCCAATCCCGATACCCTTCCGATAGCATGAGATCTGATATCCCAATGCTTCTACCAAACCTGAGACCCATACTATGGCATGAGATGTGATATCAAACTCCTTCCCATTCTAATCCTGAGACCCTTCCTATAGCTTGAGATGTGATATCCAACTCCTTCCCATTCCAATTCTGAGACCCTTCCTATACCATGAGACTTGATATCTCAATGCTTCTAATACCAAACCTGAGACCCGTCCTATAACATGAGATGTGATATCCAAATCCTTCCCCTTCCAAACCTTAGACCCTTCCTTTATCATGAGATGTGATAGCCAACTCCTTCCCATTCCAATCTTGAGACCCTTCCGATATCATGAAATGTGATATCTCAATGCTTCTAATATCAAACTTGAGACCCTCCTTATAACATGAGATGGGAATATCCAACTCCTTCCCATTCCAATCCTGAGACCCTTCCGATAGCACAGATGTGATATCTCAATGCTTATACCAAACCTGAGATCCTTCCTATAACATGAGATGTGATATCCAACTCCTTCCCATTCCAATCCTGAGACACTTCCTATAGCATGAGATGTGATATCTCACTGCTTATACCAAACCTGAGACCCTTCCTATAGCATGAGATGTGATATCCAACTCCTTCCCATTCCAATCCTGAGACCCTTCCTATAGCATGAGATGTGATATCTCAATGCTTCTAATATCAAACTTGAGACCCTCCCTATAGCATGAGATGTGATACCCAAGTCCTTCCCATTCCAATCCTGAGACACTTCCTATAGCATGAGATGTGATATCCAACTGCTTCCCATTCCAATCCTGAGACCCTTCCTATAGCATGAGATGTGATATCTCTATGCTTCTAATACCAAACCTGAGATCCTTCCTCTAACATGAAATGTGATATCCAACTCCTTCCCTTTCCAA
Source organism: Ambystoma mexicanum (assembly GCF_040938575.1). Taxonomy (NCBI): domain Eukaryota; kingdom Metazoa; phylum Chordata; class Amphibia; order Caudata; family Ambystomatidae; genus Ambystoma; species Ambystoma mexicanum. The sequence goes on along the minus strand of NW_027182455.1, from coordinate 11,625,209 downwards.
ACCTAAGAGCCTATCTATAGCATGAGATGTGATATCCAAGTCCTTCACATTCCAACCCTTAGACCCTTCCTACAGCATGCAATATGATATCTCAATGATTCTAATAACAAACCTGAGACCCGTCCTATAACATGAGATGGGATATTCAACTCCTTCCCATTCCAATCCTGAGACTCTTCCGATAGCAGAGATGTGATATCTCAATGCTTATACCAAACCTGAGACCCTTCCTATAACATGAGATGTGATATCCAAATCCTTCCCGTTCCAAACCTGAGACCCTTCCTTTAGCATGAGATGTGATATCCAGCTCCTTCCCATTCCAATCCTGAGACACTTCCGATAGCATGAGATGTGATATCTCAATGCTTCTAATATCAAAACTGAGACCCTCCCTATAGCATGATATGTGATATCTAAGTCCTTCCCATTCCAATCCTGAGACCCTCCCTATAGCATGAGATGTGATATCCAACTCCTTCCCATTTCAATCCTGAGACCCTTCCTATAGCATGAGATATGATATCTCAATACTTCTAATACCAAACGTGAGATCCTTCCAATAAAATGAGATGTGATATCCAAATCCTTCCCCTTCCAAACCTGAGACCCTCCCTTTAGCATGAGATGTGATATCCAACTCCTTCCTATTCCAATCCTGAGACTCTTCTGATAGCATGAGATGTGATATCTCAATGCTTCTAATACCAAACCTGAGATCCTTCCGATAGCATGAGATGTGATATCTCAATGCTTCTAATACCAAACCTGAGATCCTTCCTATAACATGAGATGTGATATCCAAATCCTTCCCCTTCCAAACCTGAGACCCTCCCTTTAGCATGAGATGTGATATCCAACTCCTTCCCATTCCATTCCTGAGACCCTTCTGATAGCATGAGATGTGATATCTCAATGCCTCTAATACCAAACCTGAGATCCTACCTCTAACATGAAATGTGATATCCAACTCTTTCCCCTTCCAAACCTGAGAGCCTTCCTATAGCATGAGATGTGATATCCAAGTCCTTCCCATTCCAATCCTGAGACCCTTCCTATAGCTTGAGATGTGATATCCAACTCCTTCCCATTCCAATTCTGAGACCCTTCCTATACTATGAGACTTGATATCTCAATGCTTCTAATACCAAACCTGAGACCCGTAATATAACATGAGATGTGATATCCAAATCCTTCCCCTTCCAAACCTTAGACCCTTCCTTTATCATGAGATGTGATATCCAACTCCTTCCCATTCCAATCCTGAGACCCTTCCGATATCATGAGATGTGATATCTCAAAGCTTCTAATATCAAACTTGAGACCCTCCCTATAGCATGAGATGTGATATCCAAGTCCTTCCCATTCCAATCCTGAGACCCTTCCTATAGCATGAGTTGTGATATCTCAATGCTTCTAATACCAAACCTGAGACCCTTCTTATAACATGAGATGGGAATATCCAACTCCTTCCCATTCCAATCCTGAGACCCTTCCGATAGCAGAGATGTGATATCTCAATGCTTATACCAAACCTGAGATCCTTCCTATAACATGAGATGTGATATCCAACTCCTTCCCATTCCAATCCTGAGACACTTCCTATAGCATGAGATGTGATATCTCACTGCTTATACCAAACCTGAGACCCTTCCCATAGCATGAGATGTGATATCCAAGTCCTTCCCATTCCAATCCTGAGACACTTCCTATAGCATGAGATGTGATATCTCAATGCTTCTAATACCAAACCTGAGACTCTTCCTATAACATGAGATGGGATATCCAACTCCTTCCCATTCCAATCCTGAGACCCTTTTGATAGCAGAGATGTGATATCTCAATGTTTATACCAAACCTGAGACCCTTCCTACGGCATGAGATGTCATATTCAACTCCTTCCCATTCCAATCCTGAGACCCTTCCTATAGCATGAGATGTGATATCCAACTCCTTCCCATTCCAATCCTGAGACCCTTCCTATAGCATGAGATGTGATGTCTCAATGCTTCTAATACCAAACATGAGATCCTTCCTATAACATGAGATGTGATATCCAACTCCTTCCATTCCAATCCTGGACCCTTCCTATAACATGAGATGTGATCTCAATGCTTATACCAAACCTGAGACCCTTCCTATAGCATGAGATGTGATATCCAACTCCTTCCCATTCCAATCCTGAGACCCTTCCTATAGCCTGAGATGTGATATCTGAATGCCTCTAATTCCAAACCTGAGATCCTTCCTCTAACATGAAATATGATATCCAACTCCTTCACTTTCCAAACCTGAGAGCCTATCTATAGCATGAGATGTGATATCCAAGTCCTTCCCATTCCAATCCTTAGACCCTTCCTACAGCATGCAATATGATATCTCAATGATTCTAATAAAAAAACCTGAGACCCGTCCTATAACATGAGATGGGATATCCAACTCCTTCCCATTCCAATCCTGAGACACTTCCGATAGCAGAGATGTGATATCTCAATGTTTATACCAAACCTGAGACCCTTCCTATAACATGAGATGTGATATCCAACTCCTTCCCGTTCCAAACCTGAGACCCTTCCTTTAGCATGAGATGTGATATCCAGCTCCTTCCCATTCCAATCCTGAGACACTTCCGATAGCATGAGATGTGATATCTCAATGCTTCTAATATCAAAACTGAGACCCTCCCTATAGCATGATATGTGATATCTAAGTCCTTCCCATTCCAATCCTGAGACCCTTCCTATAGCATGAGATGTGATATCTCAATGCTTCTACCAAACCTGAGACCCTTCCTTTAGCATGAGATGTGATATCCAACTCCTTCCCATTCCAATCCTGAGACCCTTCCTATAGCATGAGAGGTGATATCTCAATACTTCTAATACCAAACCTGAGATCCTTCCGATAACATGAGATGTGATATCTCAATACTTCTAATACCAAACCTGAGATCCATCCTATAACATGAGATGTGATATCCAAATCCTTCCCCTTCCAAACCTGGGACCCTCCCTTTAGCATGAGATGTGATATCCAAATCCTTCCCATTCCAATCCTGAGACCCTTCTGATAGCATAAGATATGATATCTCAATGCTTCTATACCAAACCTGAGATCCTTCCGATAGCATGAGATGTGATATCTCAATACTTCTAATACCAAACCTGAGATCCGTCCTATAACATGAGATGTGATATCCAAATCCTTATCTTCCAAACCTGAGACCCTCCCTTTAGCATGAGATGTGATATCCAACTCCTTCCCATTCCAATCCTGAGACTCTTCTGATAGCATAAGATATGATATCTCAATGCTTCTGTTAGGAAAGATTTCGTTATTGTAGGGAACTTTCCTTCCATGTGGCAACCCCTAAACTTTTTGCTATTGTTTTCAACCTGTTTTCTTGACTTTGCCAGAGAAGTGCAGCCTTCTGCCGTACTCCTCTGGGCTTTCGCTCCTTTCTTACGGGGAAACTGACATGCCCTTAAGACAGTCAGTACCGGGGAACGCTGTTTCCCGTAGTTTCTTTTATCGTGTCGCCATTTTAGTGCAACACGACACAAGAGGGCACTGTAAGCTAAGTTACAGCTCTCTTGGGTCTCTAGCCTTCTACAGACCCTAGACACTCTTGTAGGATGGTTTTTGGATCGGTGCAAGTCATTCAGGGACTGGGCTGGTGGCAGCGATCATTTGGTTTATTTTGAGCTCCTTTTGCCGTTCTGAGCACCTTTTTGCCGCGAACACAAAAGGGTGGCCCGGCTACCCAAAATGGCCGGACCACGAGGCTCCTTTGTCTCGTCCACTGTCCGTCTTGCTCCCTTTACCTTCCCCCGGGTCAGGCGACCCGGGGCCTTCCTTATTTGGGCATGTAGTTTCCCGCGAAACACGGTTGCTTTCGCGGGCTTCTACATGTCGTTTGAGTGCACCCAGGATGTGGGCTGGGCTGTCTGGTCCCAATACACATCCTGGGTGCCAGTGAGTCTAGGGTGGTGTGAATGCCTGGGACCACTGTGGTCCGTGATTGGTCCACGTATGGTATGTGTGTTGATGAGCGGATCTCCCATTGGCTCCCCTCCGTTTTGGCGCGAAGGGAACCGTGGATAAGAGGGAGCTGGAAACACCACTGCCAGGTCGATCTCCTGAGTTCTTACGAACCCAGGGATACAGGAGCCAAGTATCCTGCGAACACGAGGCTGGACCGAGGAATCGCTGGTGACCCCCTGAAGAACTTCTGCTCCTCATTGCTGTCGTCCGGTGAAGCCCTTTCCACCTAAGATCGAACAAGAAGGCCTGTACTGGCGCTTCGACCTATTGGAATAGCAGGACCAGCTATTCCCGGCACCTTCATCAACTCCTGCCGTAAGCCTTCGGAAGTGTCTCTGGGCCATCCAGTTGACTGACCAGCTTACTAAGGAGTCCTGCTCTGTAATCGCCGACAGGTTGGGTGGTATTCTGAGTCCGGGGCACGCTCACACGCTTCGTTTGCTTAGCAACCCTAAGCTAGAGGTGAACGGTGCTCGTTTGGCTTGAATACACCCGGTCGTTCCGTTGCCCTGCCGTGGCGACAAAACTGTGCAGGATTCTTCGATCGGGACGTCTTTTTACTCTGCACGACGACGAGACGTTCCCTGCTCTTCAGAACCTGCCAGAAGCTGCATCTATCGAGGAGAAGCTCGGGCCTGCTTGCTTCGGGGACCGGTGAGTAGATTAGCTAGGATCTGGTCGACCTCCTGCAGTGCCCCTTGCTTTTCCCCGCTGTAAATACAGCTCCCCTTGTCCGTACTCGCGCCCTACTTCTGCCTCACAGTGGAGGCTGCGCTAGAGTCGCGGACCGTGTTCTCCTTCATTAGGGCACCCTACAGAGCTGTCCAACGTCCTCCGAAGAGCTTCACCTTCTGCCCATTGGCACCGGCGTGTGCAGGTACTTTTGAGCGCTAGGCTCCACTCTTCGTAGGGATTGGACTACCATCTAGTTAGGGGCCTCAGAAGGCGGACATATCACACGCATTGGTTCGCACTGCCTGTTTTCCTTCCCCTGCAGGTGGATAACATATTTCGTGCTGCTAATGCTGTGAAACTGTGTATTCTGTATATATATTGGGTGGATAGTGTATGTGTTGGTTTAATATCGTTGTATATTGCTGCTTTTACTGTGGTTATTAGTTTCAAGGCCTTATAATAAATGTGTATCTATTTTTGATATAAACAACTGTTTGGAGTAGTTTGTGAGCGCTCTTGCTTTGTGTGCTCATTGCGGGCTTTCAGTCACCCTCACCCCTCTTGAGACCTAGTCTTGACCGCCGCGATCGCTACCTTGATTGGTCTGGCTTGTCCAGAGGTTACCCTGTTCCAAGTAATTAGGTTGGCCTTCTGAACTTCTGCGCCACCAGGACAGAGTTCAGAAATCCGTCTTAACAAATTGGTGTACAGCGGTGGGATACGACTGAAGGTATCCAGTGTTGCGCACGAGCTAAGGCGTTTTCAGGTTATTCCAACCAGGACACGCAGTAAAGTATTGAATATAACGTTAAAAAGGCCATAGTCCTATCAACAGTATGGAAACGAATACTTTATTAACCTTAAATGCTTCGAAATCTGAAACATTGAAGAAGATGTGTGCGGAGAGAGGGGTTTCCTCTCAAGGCACTAAATTGGAAATGATCCAGAGAATCGTGGCGTGGCAAGAAGCGCAGCTTGACGCTATAACTTCCGAGGACAGTACAGAAGGTGGTGGGGCTGCTCTCACTGGCAGAACCGACGGTTCTGCCGCTGCACTGATCCATCACGACCACGAGGACAGGGAGGATGTAATGTCTAACGTTTCCTCTGCCAGTGTTGATGGGGAGGCTATGCTCGAATTCAAGAAGCAAGAGCTGCGGTTTAGGCAGCAGGAGCTTGAATTCAGCATAGCCAAACTGAAAATCGACCAGGCAGAAAAACAAAAAGACAGGGATCACCAGTTGGAACTGGCCAAGCTTCAGTTCGCAAATGGGTCCAAGGGTCCTGGACATGGTTCTGGGGCTTCCTCTCATCCACGGTTTCCAAAAGATCTGCTCAGTGTGTATGAGGAACGAAATGACATTATGGACTGGTTAAATGCGTTTGAGTATGCATGCGAGGTTCAAGAGGTTGATAATGCGGATAAGATTGCATGGTTACTCAGCAGACTGCCCCATTCTGGTCGCAGTGCCATTATGGAAATGTCGAAGGCTGAGCGCGCTGATTTTGCAATGTTGAAGCAGACTCTCATTTTAAAGTTTGGGAAGACTCCGACCCAATACTTGAAAAGGTTTAGAGAGTATAAGAAAAAGGAAGGTGGTACTTGGGTGTCGTATGTAGCTGAGTCCCTGAAAAACTTAACTGGCTGGGTTGAAGGTTATAAGGTTTCTACCTTCGAAGGCATGATCAATCTGGTCATGCTGGAACACATTTTTGCTTCTTCTTCCCCGGAGCTTAAGCAGCATTTGGCCGATTCGAAGGAGATAGATCCTAAGAAGCTGGCCATTGCAGCAGACTTATGGGTGTCACATCGAGTGTCCCATAAGGACAAAACTCATCCTGGTAAGCAGGAGGAAGGGAAAAAGTCCAAAGATATGGAGGGTGGGGAATCTGCTAAATCTTCTTCCCATAAGGGCCACAAAAAGAAAAATAAGGGTAAGCCATACGAGAACTCACAGGGTAGCGGAGGTTCGCCTCCGAAACAGAACTCTGGTTATAATAAGCCTCCCTACGTAAACAGACCCAATGGGGCTTGTTTTTCTTGTGGAGCAACTGACCATGTGAAGGGGGATCCCCGGTGTAAGGTTAAACCTTTGGGGGTCCACTCCGCTAATCTGGCCTTCTCCTCCTACGAGGAAGAAGAGATTACAGGAGCATCCTTCTCCTCAGACTCGTTTCCCAGCGGGATCGAGGCTGAGGTAGTTTTAGTGTCCCTGGGTTCCTGGGAGCCTAAAGTCGCAGAGGCTTATGCTAGGATTCCGGATAATACCAAGCACTACTTTAAAGACAGTGTGCTGATCAATGGAGTGGATACTCCAGCTCTTAGGGATAGTGGGTGCAGTCGAACTGTAGTGGATTCTACCTTGGTAGACTCAGAGGAAGTTGCCAGAGCCCCTCTGATGCCCACTAAGTTGGCTGACGGCCCCCTCCGTATGTTTCCCGTGATCCCTGTTAATCTAACTTTAAATGGTAAAGCAGTTAGGATTCCAGTGAGCATTCAGAGAAACGTCCCGGGAAAGGTCTTGTTGGGCAATGATCTCAGAGCTCTAGGGCTCGTAGGAGACACTGCCGAAAGACCCTACACACGGTCTCAAGCACGGGCAGCATTGGCCAAGTCCAATACGCCGCCCCAGCCGAAGGGGAAACCCAAGGCGAAAGGAGTCAACAAGTCCCGACGGGGGAAAGAGAATATTCCCCCGAGCTCGCCTACCACTGCGGTGGAGGGAGTTGGTCAATCGCCCGAGCCTGACGAGGAGGTGGCGATGCCTGAAGTGTTCGACCCCAACGACCATCCTGAACTAAAAGACTTGTTAGTTGAAGGAGGTCCTGATAGGGACGACTTCAGTAAGGGCCAACGTGAGTGCCCATCTCTGGAAGGCCTAAGGAGACAGGCCTGCTCCCAGCTTGAGGGTGAACCTCCTGGGAAGCATCGGATTTATTGGGAAGGTGGACTCCTGTACAGTGAGCCCACAGAGTCTACAGAAGGAGACCATAGGAGGTTGGTGGTTCCCCTTTCTGTTAGACCCTTCCTCCTGCAGTTGGCGCATGAAGTTCCCCTTGCTGGTCACCTTGGAATGAAGAGGACCAAGCAAAGGTTATCTATGCACTTCTACTGGCCCAAGATGGGGGTGCAAGTAGAAAGTCACTGCAGGAGTTGTGCCTCCTGCCAGTTATCTGGTAAGGTTGGCGCGACAATCCAAGCTCCGTTGGTACCGCTCCCAGTTGTGGGGGTACCATTTGAAAGGGTAGGGATCGACATCGTTGGTCCCCTTGACCCGCAAACATCCTCAGGCAATAGGTTTATCCTGGTGCTGGTCGACCATGCAACCAGGTATCCTGAGGCCATCCCATTAAAGACTGTAACTGCCAAGTCAGTTGCAAAAGCTTTACTCGGCATATTTACTAGGGTTGGCTTCCCTAAAGAAGTTGTGTCAGATCGTGGCAGCAACTTTATGTCGAAGTATATGCAGGCTATGTGGAAAGAATGTGGGGTCACCTACAAGTTCTCTTCTGCATATCACCCCCAGACCAATGGTCTGGTGGAACGTTTCAACAGAACGTTAAAGAGCATGATTGGGGCTCTGGAGGAGCCCCAGAGAAGAAAATGGGATCTTCTTTTACCATGCTTGCTGTTTGCCTACAGAGAGGTACCACAGGAGGGTGTTGGCTTCAGCCCCTTCGAACTTCTGTTCGGTCATCCCGTACGGGGACCCTTAGCCATCGTCAAAGAGGGATGGGAGATGCCCACTCCCCCTGTTACTACCAATGTAGTTGACTATGTGCTAGGGCTCAGAAAACGGATGGTACTCCTGATGGGCTTGGCTAGTGAAAAGTTGAAGGCAGGACAAGCGCTGGTGAAACATTGGTACGACCAGAAAGCTTCCTTAATTCACTTTACCCCTGGTCAGCAAGTCCTGATCATGAACCCTATAAGGCCTCGCGCTTTACAGGACAAATGGTCAGGCCCTTACACAGTGGTGGAGCCCCTGGGTGAGGTGAACTATTTAGTGGACCTTGGAAGGCCTGGACAGGCTCCAAAAGTGTTCCACGTAAATAGGCTGAAGGCTTTCGTCCCAAGAGTCGAAATCGCAGCACTGCTACTGGCGTCAGACGTTGAGGAAGAGGAGTCAGAACCTCTCCCCGACCTGTTCCAAAGCGGTCCTTCAGATAGCTCCGTTGAGGGTGTCCGAGTGGCCCCTCACCTGACTTCTGATCAGCAGGCTGAGGTGAAAAGTTTGCTTAGGCAGTTTTCCCCCCTGTTTTCACAGTCGCCTGGTTTGACACCTTGGTGCAAACATAACATTGACACAGGAGACAGTGTACCTACCAAAAGTAGGGGATACAGGATGTCGGATAAAGTACGGTCTTATATTAAGACCGAGGTCAACAAGATGTTAGACCTTGGGGTGATTGAACCCTCTAGTAGTCCTTGGTCCAGTCCTGTGGTATTGGTTCCAAAGGCAGGCACTTCTGAATTGAGGTTCTGCGTGGATTACAGGGCTCTGAATGCTGTCACCAAGACAGACGCTCACCCCTTGCCTCGAACTGACGAGCTGGTGGATACCTTGGGTGCCTCCAAGTACCTCAGCACGTTTGACCTGACTGCGGGCTATTGGCAAATAGCTTTAGCAGAACATGCCAAGGAGAAGACAGCATTTTCAACTCCCGACGGGCTTTACCAATTCCGGGTAATGCCGTTCGGATTGAAGAATGCACCTGCCACTTTCCAGAGGCTTGTGAATCATGTGTTGAATGGGTTGGACGAATTCTGTCTTGCATATCTGGACGATATAGCAGTTTTCAGTGCCACCTGGGAAGACCATGTGAAACACCTCGGGATTGTGCTCCAGGCTCTTCAGAAAGCCCACTTGACCATAAAGGCGAGTAAATGCCAGATTGGACAAGGCTCAGTGGTTTACCTTGGGCATGAAGTAGGTGGAGGAAGGATACAGCCTCTCCCCAGTAAAGTACAAGCAGTACAAGACTGGCCTACCCCCACTACACAAACCCAAGTGAGAGCCTTCTTAGGACTCACGGGTTATTACCGCAATTTTATGGCAGACTATGGCACCATAGCTGCTCCTCTGACTGCCCTCACAACTCCGAAGAAACCCAAGAAGGTAACTTGGACTGACGAGTGTGAGAAGGCCTTCAATGGCTTGAAAGACTCCTTGTGCCAGGCCCCTGTGCTCAGGGCCCCTGATTATCAAAGACCTTTTATCGTGCAGACGGATGCCTCTGACACTGGGATAGGAGCTGTACTATCACAAGTAGATGAGAAGGGTAAGGAACACCCTATCGGTTTTATTAGTCGCCAGCTTAAGGACAGAGAGCTCAGATGGTCCACGGTAGAGAAAGAATGTTTCTCTGTTGTGTGGGCCCTAAGGAAGCTGCGGCCCTACCTCTATGGGACCCACTTCACTGTGCAGACTGACCATAAGCCGTTAAAGTGGCTAATGAACATGAAGGGGGAGAATCCAAAGTTGCTTAGGTGGTCCATAAGTCTACAAGGCTTCGACTTCACTATTGAGCATAGGCCAGGTGTCCAACATAGCAATGCTGATGGGTTGTCCAGAATGTTTTACCGACCTGAACAAGAGACTCATCCAGGGGTGGATTAGTTCCCCCTGTCCATAGTCTGGGAGGGGCGAGTGTTAGGAAAGATTTCGTTATTGTAGGGAACTTTCCTTCCATGTGGCAACCCCTAAACTTTTTGCTATTGTTTTCAACCTGTTTTCTTGACTTTGCCAGAGAAGTGCAGCCTTCTGCCGTACTCCTCTGGGCTTTCGCTCCTTTCTTACGGGGAAACTGACATGCCCTTAAGACAGTCAGTACCGGGGAACGCTGTTTCCCGTAGTTTCTTTTATCGTGTCGCCATTTTAGTGCAACACGACACAAGAGGGCACTGTAAGCTAAGTTACAGCTCTCTTGGGTCTCTAGCCTTCTACAGACCCTAGACACTCTTGTAGGATGGTTTTTGGATCGGTGCAAGTCATTCAGGGACTGGGCTGGTGGCAGCGATCATTTGGTTTATTTTGAGCTCCTTTTGCCGTTCTGAGCACCTTTTTGCCGCGAACACAAAAGGGTGGCCCGGCTACCCAAAATGGCCGGACCACGAGGCTCCTTTGTCTCGTCCACTGTCCGTCTTGCTCCCTTTACCTTCCCCCGGGTCAGGCGACCCGGGGCCTTCCTTATTTGGGCATGTAGTTTCCCGCGAAACACGGTTGCTTTCGCGGGCTTCTACATGTCGTTTGAGTGCCCCCAGGATGTGGGCTGGGCTGTCTGGTCCCAATACACATCCTGGGTGCCAGTGAGTCTAGGGTGGTGTGAATGCCTGGGACCACTGTGGTCCGTGATTGGTCCACGTATGGTATGTGTGTTGATGAGCGGATCTCCCATTGGCTCCCCTCCGTTTTGGCGCGAAGGGAACCGTGGATAAGAGGGAGCTGGAAACACCACTGCCAGGTCGATCTCCTGAGTTCTTACGAACCCAGGGATACAGGAGCCAAGTATCCTGCGAACACGAGGCTGGACCGAGGAATCGCTGGTGACCCCCTGAAGAACTTCTGCTCCTCATTGCTGTCGTCCGGTGAAGCCCTTTCCACCTAAGATCGAACAAGAAGGCCTGTACTGGCGCTTCGACCTATTGGAATAGCAGGACCAGCTATTCCCGGCACCTTCATCAACTCCTGCCGTAAGCCTTCGGAAGTGTCTCTGGGCCATCCAGTTGACTGACCAGCTTACTAAGGAGTCCTGCTCTGTAATCGCCGACAGGTTGGGTGGTATTCTGAGTCCGGGGCACGCTCACACGCTTCGTTTGCTTAGCAACCCTAAGCTAGAGGTGAACGGTGCTCGTTTGGCTTGAATACACCCGGTCGTTCCGTTGCCCTGCCGTGGCGACAAAACTGTGCAGGATTCTTCGATCGGGACGTCTTTTTACTCTGCACGACGACGAGACGTTCCCTGCTCTTCAGAACCTGCCAGAAGCTGCATCTATCGAGGAGAAGCTCGGGCCTGCTTGCTTCGGGGACCGGTGAGTAGATTAGCTAGGATCTGGTCGCCCTCCTGCAGTGCCCCTTGCTTTTCCCCGCTGTAAATACAGCTCCCCTTGTCCGTACTCGCGCCCTACTTCTGCCTCACAGTGGAGGCTGCGCTAGAGTCGCGGACCGTGTTCTCCTTCATTAGGGCACCCTACAGAGCTGTCCAACGTCCTCCGAAGAGCTTCACCTTCTGCCCATTGGCACCGGCGTGTGCAGGTACTTTTGAGCGCTAGGCTCCACTCTTCGTAGGGATTGGACTACCATCTAGTTAGGGGCCTCAGAAGGCGGACATATCACACGCATTGGTTCGCACTGCCTGTTTTCCTTCCCCTGCAGGTGGATAACATATTTCGTGCTGCTAATGCTGTGAAACTGTGTATTCTGTATATATATTGGGTGGATAGTGTATGTGTTGGTTTAATATCGTTGTATATTGCTGCTTTTACTGTGGTTATTAGTTTCAAGGCCTTATAATAAATGTGTATCTATTTTTGATATAAACAACTGTTTGGAGTAGTTTGTGAGCGCTCTTGCTTTGTGTGCTCATTGCGGGCTTTCAGTCACCCTCACCCCTCTTGAGACCTAGTCTTGACTGCCGCGATCGCTACCTTGATTGGTCTGGCTTGTCCAGAGGTTACCCTGTTCCAAGTAATTAGGTTGGCCTTCTGAACTTCTGCGCCACCAGGACAGAGTTCAGAAATCCGTCTTAACAGCTTCTATACCAAACCTGAGATCCTTCTGATAGCATGAGATGTGATATCTCAATACTTCTAATACCAAACCTGAGATCCTACCTCTAACATGAAATGTGATATCCAACTCTTTCCCCTTGCAAACCTGAGAGCCTTCCTATAGCATGAGATGTGATATCCAAGTCCTTCCCATTCCAATCCTGAGACCCTTCCTATAACATGAGATGTGATATCCAACTCCTTCCCATTCCAACCTGAGACCCTTCCTATAGCATGAGATGGGATATCCAACTCCTTCCAAATCCAATCCCAATACCCTTCCGATAGCATGAGATCTGATATCCCAATGCTTCTACCAAACCTGAGACCCATACTATGGCATGAGATGTGATATCAAACTCCTTCCCATTCTAATCCTGAGACCCTTCCTATAGCTTGAGATGTGATATCCAACTCCTTCCCATTCCAATCCTGAGACTCTTCTGATAGCATGAGATGTGATATCTCAATGCTTCTAATACCAAACCTGAGATCCTTCCGATAGCATGAGATGTGATGTCTCAATGCTTCTAATACCAAACCTGAGATCCTTCCTATAACATGAGATGTGATATCCAAATCCTTCCCCTTCCAAACCTGAGACCCTCCCTTTAGCATGAGATGTGATATCCAACTCCTTCCCATTCCATTCCTGAGACCCTTCTGATAGCATGAGATGTGATATCTCAATGCCTCTAATACCAAACCTGAGATCCTACCTCTAACATGAAATGTGATATCCAACTCTTTCCCCTTCCAAACCTGAGAGCCTTCCTATAGCATGAGATGTGATATCCAAGTCCTTCCCATTCCAATCCTGAGACCCTTCCTATAGCTTGAGATGTGATATCCAACTCCTTCCCATTCCAATTCTGAGACCCTTCCTATACTATGAGACTTGATATCTCAATGCTTCTAATACCAAACCTGAGACCCGTAATATAACATGAGATGTGATATCCAAATCCTTCCCCTTCCAAACCTTAGACCCTTCCTTTATCATGAGATGTGATATCCAACTCCTTCCCATTCCAATCCTGAGACCCTTCCGATATCATGAGATGTGATATCTCAAAGCTTCTAATATCAAACTTGAGACCCTCCCTATAGCATGAGATGTGATATCTCAATGCTTCTAATACCAAACCTGAGACCCTTCCTATAACATGAGATGGGAATATCCAACTCCTTCCCATTCCAATCCTGAGACCCTTCCGATAGCAGAGATGTGATATCTCAATGCTTATACCAAACCTGAGATCCTTCCTATAAAATGAGATGTGATATCCAACTCCTTCCCATTCCAATCCTGAGACACTTCCTATAGCATGAGATGTGATATTTCACTGCTTATACCAAACCTGAGACCCTTCCCATAGCATGAGATGTGATATCCAACTCCTTCCCATTCCAATCCTGAGACACTTCCTATAGCATGAGATGTGATATCTCAATGCTTCTAATACCAAACCTGAGACTCTTCCTATAACATGAGATGGGATATCCAACTCCTTCCCATTCCAATCCTGAGACCCTTTTGATAGCGGAAATGTGATATCTCAATGTTTATACCAAACCTGAGACCCTTCCTACGGCATGAGATGTCATATTCAACTCCTTCCCATTCCAATCCTGAGACCCTTCCTATAGCATGAGATGTGATATCCAACTCCTTCCCATTCCAATCCTGAGACCCTTCCTATAGCATGAGATGTGATGTCTCAATGCTTCTAATACCAAACCTGAGATCCTTCCTATAACATGAGATGTGATATCCAACTCCTTCCATTCCAATCCTGGACCCTTCCTATAGCATGAGATGTGATATCTCAATGCTTATACCAAACCTGAGACCCTTCCTATAGCATGAGATGTGATATCCAACTCCTTCCCATTCCAATCCTGAGACCCTTCCTAATACCTGAGATGTGATATCTAAATGCCTCTAATACCAAACCTGAGATCCTTCCTCTAACATGAAATGTGATATCCAACTCCTTCACTTTCCAAACCTGAGAGCCTATCTATAGCATGAGATGTGATATCCAAGTCCTTCCCATTCCAATCCTTAGACCCTTCCTACAGCATGCAATATGATATCTCAATGATTCTAATAAAAAACCTGAGACCCGTCCTATAACATGAGATGGGATATCCAACTCCTTCCCATTCCAATCCTGAGACACTTCCGATAGCAGAGATGTGATATCTCAATGTTTATACCAAACCTGAGACCCTTCCTATAACATGAGATGTGATATCCAACTCCTTCCCGTTCCAAACCTGAGACCCTTCCTTTAGCATGAGATGTGATATCAGCTCCTTCCCATTCCAATCCTGAGACACTTCCGATAGCATGAGATGTGATATCTCAATGCTTCTAATATCAAAACTGAGACCCTCCCTATAGCATGATATGTGATATCTAAGTCCTTCCCATTCCAATCCTGAGACCCTTCCTATAGCATGAGATGTGATATCTCAATGCTTCTACCAAACCTGAGACCCTTCCTTTAGCATGAGATGTGATATCCAACTCCTTCCCATTCCAATCCTGAGACCCTTCCTATAGCATGAGAGGTGATATCTCAATACTTCTAATACCAAACCTGAGATCCTTCCGATAACATGAGATGAGATATCTCAATACTTCTAATACCAAACCTGAGATCCATCCTATAACATGAGATGTGATATCCAAATCCTTCCCCTTCCAAACCTGAGACCCTCCCTTTAGCATGAGATGTGATATCCAACTCCTTCCCATTCCAATCCTGAGACCCTTCTGATAGCATAAGATATGATATCTCAATGCTTCTATACCAAACCTGAGATCCTTTCGATAGCATGAGATGTGATATCTCAATACTTCTAATACCAAACCTGAGATCCTTCTTATAACATGAGATGTGATATCCAAATCCTTATCTTCCAAACCTGAGACCCTCCCTTTAGCATGATATGTGATATCCAACTCCTTCCCATTCCAATCCTGAGACTCTTCTGATAGCATAAGATATGATATCTCAATGCTTCTATACCAAACCTGAGATCCTTCTGATAGCATGAGATGTGATATCTCAATACTTCTAATACCAAACCTGAGATCCTACCTCTAACATGAAATGTGATATCCAACTCTTTCCCCTTGCAAACCTGAGAGCCTTCCTATAGCATGAGATGTGATATCCAAGTCCTTCCCATTCCAATCCTGAGACCCTTCCTATAACATGAGATGTGATATCCAACTCCTTCCCATTCCAACCTGAGACCCTTCCTATAGCATGAGATGGGATATCCAACTCCTTCCAAATCCAATCCCGATACCCTTCCGATAGCATGAGATCTGATATCCCAATGCTTCTACCAAACCTGAGACCCATACTATGGCATGAGATGTGATATCAAACTCCTTCCCATTCTAATCCTGAGACCCTTCCTATAGCTTGAGATGTGATATCCAACTCCTTCCCATTCCAATTCTGAGACCCTTCCTATACCATGAGACTTGATATCTCAATGCTTCTAATACCAAACCTGAGACCCGTCCTATAACATGAGATGTGATATCCAAATCCTTCCCCTTCCAAACCTTAGACCCTTCCGATAGCAGAGATGTGATATCTCAATGCTTATACCAAACCTGAGATCCTTCCTATAACATGAGATGTGATATCCAACTCCTTCCCATTCCAATCCTGAGACACTTCCTATAGCATGAGATGTGATATCTCACTGCTTATACCAAACCTGAGACCCTTCCTATAGCATGAGATGTGATATCCAACTCCTTCCCATTCCAATCCTGAGACCCTTCCTATAGCATGAGATGTGATATCTCAATGCTTCTAATATCAAACTTGAGACCCTCCCTATAGCATGAGATGTGATACCCAAGTCCTTCCCATTCCAATCCTGAGACACTTCCTATAGCATGAGATGTGATATCTCAATGCTTCTAATACCAAACCTGAGACTCTTCCTATAACATGAGATGGGATATCCAACTCCTTTCAATTCCAATCCTGAGACCCTTTCGATAGCAGAGATGTGATATCTCAATGTTTATACCAAACCTGAGACCCTTCCTACGGCATGAGATGTCATATTCAACTCCTTCCCATTCCAATCCTGAGACCCTTCCTATAGCATGAGATGTGATATCCAACTCCTTCCCATTCCAATCATGAGACCCTTCCTATAGCATGAGATGTGATGTCTCAATGCTTCTAATACCAAACCTGAGATCCTTCCTATAACATGAGATGTGATATCCAACTCCTTCCATTCCAATCCTGGACCCTTCCTATAGCATGAGATGTGATATCTCAATGCTTATACCAAACCTGAGACCCTTCCTATAGCATGAGATGTGATATCCAACTCCTTCCCATTCCAATCCTGAGACCCTTCCTATAGCCTGAGATGTGATATCTCAATGCCTCTAATACCAAACCTGAGATCCTTCCTCTAACATGAAATGTGATATCCAACTCCTTCACTTTCCAAACCTGAGAGCCTATCTATAGCATGAGATGTGATATCCAAGTCCTTCCCATTCCAATCCTTAGACCCTTCCTACAGCATGCAATATGATATCTCAATTATTCTAATAAAAAACCTGAGACCCGTCCTATAACATGAGATGGGATATCCAACTCCTTCCCATTCCAATTCTGAGACACTTCTGATAGCAGAGATGTGATATCTCAATGTTTATACCAAACCTGAGACCCTTCCTATAACATGAGATGTGATATCCAACTCCTTCCCGTTCCAAACCTGAGACCCTTCCTTTAGCATGAGATGTGATATCCAGCTCCTTCCCATTCCAATCCTGAGACACTTCCGATAGCATGAGATGTGATATCTCAATGCTTCTAATATCAAAACTGAGACCCTCCCTATAGCATGATATGTGATATCTAAGTCCTTCCCATTCCAATCCTGAGACCCTTCCTATAGCATGAGATGTGATATCTCAATGCTTCTACCAAACCTGAGACCCTTCCTTTAGCATGAGATGTGATATCCAACTCCTTCCCATTCCAATCCTGAGACCCTTCCTATAGCATGAGAGGTGATATCTCAATACTTCTAATACCAAACCTGAGATCCTTCCGATAACATGAGATGTGATATCTCAATACTTCTAATACCAAACCTGGGATCCATCCTATAACATGAGATGTGATATCCAAATCCTTCCCCTTCCAAACCTGAGACCCTCCCTTTAGCATGAGATGTGATATCCAACTCCTTCCCATTCCAATCCTGAGACCCTTCTGATAGCATAAGATATGATATCTCAATGCTTCTATACCAAACCTGAGATCCTTCCGATAGCATGAGATGTGATATCTCAATACTTCTAATACCAAACCTGAGATCCTACCTCTAACATGAAATGTGATATCCAACTCTTTCCCCTTGCAAACCTGAGAGCCTTCCTATAGCATGAGATGTGATATCCAAGTCCTTCCCATTCCAATCCTGAGACCCTTCCTATAACATGAGATGTGATATCCAACTCCTTCCCATTCCAACCTGAGACCCTTCCTATAGCATGAGATGGGATATCCAACTCCTTCCAAATCCAATCCCGATACCCTTCCGATAGCATGAGATCTGATATCCCAATGCTTCTACCAAACCTGAGACCCATACTATGGCATGAGATGTGATATCAAACTCCTTCCCATTCTAATCCTGAGACCCTTCCTATAGCTTGAGATGTGATATCCAACTCCTTCCCATTCCAATTCTGAGACCCTTCCTATACCATGAGACTTGATATCTCAATGCTTCTAATACCAAACCTGAGACCCGTCCTATAACATGAGATGTGATATCCAAATCCTTCCCCTTCCAAACCTTAGACCCTTCCTTTATCATGAGATGTGATAGCCAACTCCTTCCCATTCCAATCTTGAGACCCTTCCGATATCATGAAATGTGATATCTCAATGCTTCTAATATCAAACTTGAGACCCTCCCTATAACATGAGATGGGAATATCCAACTCCTTCCCATTCCAATCCTGAGACCCTTCCGATAGCACAGATGTGATATCTCAATGCTTATACCAAACCTGAGATCCTTCCTATAACATGAGATGTGATATCCAACTCCTTCCCATTCCAATCCTGAGACACTTCCTATAGCATGAGATGTGATATCTCACTGCTTATACCAAACCTGAGACCCTTCCTATAGCATGAGATGTGATATCCAACTCCTTCCCATTCCAATCCTGAGACCCTTCCTATAGCATGAGATGTGATATCTCAATGCTTCTAATATCAAACTTGAGACCCTCCCTATAGCATGAGATGTGATACCCAAGTCCTTCCCATTCCAATCCTGAGACACTTCCTATAGCATGAGATGTGATATCCAACTGCTTCCCATTCCAATCCTGAGACCCTTCCTATAGCATGAGATGTGATATCTCTATGCTTCTAATACCAAACCTGAGATCCTTCCTCTAACATGAAATGTGATATCCAACTCCTTCCCTTTCCAAACCTAAGAGCCTATCTATAGCATGAGATGTGATATCCAAGTCCTTCACATTCCAACCCTTAGACCCTTCCTACAGCATGCAATATGATATCTCAATGATTCTAATAACAAACCTGAGACCCGTCCTATAACATGAGATGGGATATTCAACTCCTTCCCATTCCAATCCTGAGACTCTTCCGATAGCAGAGATGTGATATCTCAATGCTTATACCAAACCTGAGACCCTTCCTATAACATGAGATGTGATATCCAAATCCTTCCCGTTCCAAACCTGAGACCCTTCCTTTAGCATGAGATGTGATATCCAGCTCCTTCCCATTCCAATCCTGAGACACTTCCGATAGCATGAGATGTGATATCTCAATGCTTCTAATATCAAAACTGAGACCCTCCCTATAGCATGATATGTGATATCTAAGTCCTTCCCATTCCAATCCTGAGACCCTCCCTATAGCATGAGATGTGATATCCAACTCCTTCCCATTTCAATCCTGAGACCCTTCCTATAGCATGAGATATGATATCTCAATACTTCTAATACCAAACGTGAGATCCTTCCAATAAAATGAGATGTGATATCCAAATCCTTCCCCTTCCAAATCTGAGACCCTCCCTTTAGCATGAGATGTGATATCCAACTCCTTCCTATTCCAATCCTGAGACTCTTCTGATAGCATGAGATGTGATATCTCAATGCTTCTAATACCAAACCTGAGATCCTTCCGATAGCATGAGATGTGATATCTCAATGCTTCTAATACCAAACCTGAGATCCTTCCTATAACATGAGATGTGATATCCAAATCCTTCCCCTTCCAAACCTGAGACCCTCCCTTTAGCATGAGATGTGATATCCAACTCCTTCCCATTCCATTCCTGAGACCCTTCTGATAGCATGAGATGTGATATCTCAATGCCTCTAATACCAAACCTGAGATCCTACCTCTAACATGAAATGTGATATCCAACTCTTTCCCCTTCCAAACCTGAGAGCCTTCCTATAGCATGAGATGTGATATCCAAGTCCTTCCCATTCCAATCCTGAGACCCTTCCTATAGCTTGAGATGTGATATCCAACTCCTTCCCATTCCAATTCTGAGACCCTTCCTATACTATGAGACTTGATATCTCAATGCTTCTAATACCAAACCTGAGACCCGTAATATAACATGAGATGTGATATCCAAATCCTTCCCCTTCCAAACCTTAGACCCTTCCTTTATCATGAGATGTGATATCCAACTCCTTCCCATTCCAATCCTGAGACCCTTCCGATATCATGAGATGTGATATCTCAAAGCTTCTAATATCAAACTTGAGACCCTCCCTATAGCATGAGATGTGATATCCAAGTCCTTCCCATTCCAATCCTGAGACCCTTCCTATAGCATGAGTTGTGATATCTCAATGCTTCTAATACCAAACCTGAGACCCTTCTTATAACATGAGATGGGAATATCCAACTCCTTCCCATTCCAATCCTGAGACCCTTCCGATAGCAGAGATGTGATATCTCAATGCTTATACCAAACCTGAGATCCTTCCTATAACATGAGATGTGATATCCAACTCCTTCCCATTCCAATCCTGAGACACTTCCTATAGCATGAGATGTGATATCTCACTGCTTATACCAAACCTGAGACCCTTCCCATAGCATGAGATGTGATATCCAAGTCCTTCCCATTCCAATCCTGAGACACTTCCTATAGCATGAGATGTGATATCTCAATGCTTCTAATACCAAACCTGAGACTCTTCCTATAACATGAGATGGGATATCCAACTCCTTCCCAATCCAATCCTGAGACCCTTTTGATAGCAGAGATGTGATATCTCAATGTTTATACCAAACCTGAGACCCTTCCTACGGCATGAGATGTCATATTCAACTCCTTCCCATTCCAATCCTGAGACCCTTCCTATAGCATGAGATGTGATATCCAACTCCTTCCCATTCCAATCCTGAGACCCTTCCTATAGCATGAGATGTGATGTCTCAATGCTTCTAATACCAAACCTGAGATCCTTCCTATAACATGAGATGTGATATCCAACTCCTTCCATTCCAATCCTGGACCCTTCCTATAACATGAGATGTGATCTCAATGCTTATACCAAACCTGAGACCCTTCCTATAGCATGAGATGTGATATCCAACTCCTTCCCATTCCAATCCTGAGACCCTTCCTATAGCCTGAGATGTGATATCTGAATGCCTCTAATACCAAACCTGAGATCCTTCCTCTAACATGAAATATGATATCCAACTCCTTCACTTTCCAAACCTGAGAGCCTATCTATAGCATGAGATGTGATATCCAAGTCCTTCCCATTCCAATCCTTAGACCCTTCCTACAGCATGCAATATGATATCTCAATGATTCTAATAAAAAACCTGAGACCCGTCCTATAACATGAGATGGGATATCCAACTCCTTCCCATTCCAATCCTGAGACACTTCCGATAGCAGAGATGTGATATCTCAATGTTTATACCAAACCTGAGACCCTTCCTATAACATGAGATGTGATATCCAACTCCTTCCCGTTCCAAACCTGAGACCCTTCCTTTAGCATGAGATGTGATATCCAGCTCCTTCCCATTCCAATCCTGAGACACTTCCGATAGCATGAGATGTGATATCTCAATGCTTCTAATATCAAAACTGAGACCCTCCCTATAGCATGATATGTGATATCTAAGTCCTTCCCATTCCAATCCTGAGACCCTTCCTATAGCATGAGATGTGATATCTCAATGCTTCTACCAAACCTGAGACCCTTCCTTTAGCATGAGATGTGATATCCAACTCCTTCCCATTCCAATCCTGAGACCCTTCCTATAGCATGAGAGGTGATATCTCAATACTTCTAATACCAAACCTGAGATCCTTCCGATAACATGAGATGTGATATCTCAATACTTCTAATACCAAACCTGAGATCCATCCTATAACATGAGATGTGATATCCAAATCCTTCCCCTTCCAAACCTGGGACCCTCCCTTTAGCATGAGATGTGATATCCAAATCCTTCCCATTCCAATCCTGAGACCCTTCTGATAGCATAAGATATGATATCTCAATGCTTCTATACCAAACCTGAGATCCTTCCGATAGCATGAGATGTGATATCTCAATACTTCTAATACCAAACCTGAGATCCGTCCTATAACATGAGATGTGATATCCAAATCCTTATCTTCCAAACCTGAGACCCTCCCTTTAGCATGAGATGTGATATCCAACTCCTTCCCATTCCAATCCTGAGACTCTTCTGATAGCATAAGATATGATATCTCAATGCTTCTGTTAGGAAAGATTTCGTTATTGTAGGGAACTTTCCTTCCATGTGGCAACCCCTAAACTTTTTGCTATTGTTTTCAACCTGTTTTCTTGACTTTGCCAGAGAAGTGCAGCCTTCTGCCGTACTCCTCTGGGCTTTCGCTCCTTTCTTACGGGGAAACTGACATGCCCTTAAGACAGTCAGTACCGGGGAACGCTGTTTCCCGTAGTTTCTTTTATCGTGTCGCCATTTTAGTGCAACACGACACAAGAGGGCACTGTAAGCTAAGTTACAGCTCTCTTGGGTCTCTAGCCTTCTACAGACCCTAGACACTCTTGTAGGATGGTTTTTGGATCGGTGCAAGTCATTCAGGGACTGGGCTGGTGGCAGCGATCATTTGGTTTATTTTGAGCTCCTTTTGCCGTTCTGAGCACCTTTTTGCCGCGAACACAAAAGGGTGGCCCGGCTACCCAAAATGGCCGGACCACGAGGCTCCTTTGTCTCGTCCACTGTCCGTCTTGCTCCCTTTACCTTCCCCCGGGTCAGGCGACCCGGGGCCTTCCTTATTTGGGCATGTAGTTTCCCGCGAAACACGGTTGCTTTCGCGGGCTTCTACATGTCGTTTGAGTGCCCCCAGGATGTGGGCTGGGCTGTCTGGTCCCAATACACATCCTGGGTGCCAGTGAGTCTAGGGTGGTGTGAATGCCTGGGACCACTGTGGTCCGTGATTGGTCCACGTATGGTATGTGTGTTGATGAGCGGATCTCCCATTGGCTCCCCTCCGTTTTGGCGCGAAGGGAACCGTGGATAAGAGGGAGCTGGAAACACCACTGCCAGGTCGATCTCCTGAGTTCTTACGAACCCAGGGATACAGGAGCCAAGTATCCTGCGAACACGAGGCTGGACCGAGGAATCGCTGGTGACCCCCTGAAGAACTTCTGCTCCTCATTGCTGTCGTCCGGTGAAGCCCTTTCCACCTAAGATCGAACAAGAAGGCCTGTACTGGCGCTTCGACCTATTGGAATAGCAGGACCAGCTATTCCCGGCACCTTCATCAACTCCTGCCGTAAGCCTTCGGAAGTGTCTCTGGGCCATCCAGTTGACTGACCAGCTTACTAAGGAGTCCTGCTCTGTAATCGCCGACAGGTTGGGTGGTATTCTGAGTCCGGGGCACGCTCACGCGCTTCGTTTGCTTAGCAACCCTAAGCTAGAGGTGAACGGTGCTCGTTTGGCTTGAATACACCCGGTCGTTCCGTTGCCCTGCCGTGGCGACAAAACTGTGCAGGATTCTTCGATCGGGACGTCTTTTTACTCTGCACGACGACGAGACGTTCCCTGCTCTTCAGAACCTGCCAGAAGCTGCATCTATCGAGGAGAAGCTCGGGCCTGCTTGCTTCGGGGACCGGTGAGTAGATTAGCTAGGATCTGGTCGCCCTCCTGCAGTGCCCCTTGCTTTTCCCCGCTGTAAATACAGCTCCCCTTGTCCGTACTCGCGCCCTACTTCTGCCTCACAGTGGAGGCTGCGCTAGAGTCGCGGACCGTGTTCTCCTTCATTAGGGCACCCTACAGAGCTGTCCAACGTCCTCCGAAGAGCTTCACCTTCTGCCCATTGGCACCGGCGTGTGCAGGTACTTTTGAGCGCTAGGCTCCACTCTTCGTAGGGATTGGACTACCATCTAGTTAGGGGCCTCAGAAGGCGGACATATCACACGCATTGGTTCGCACTGCCTGTTTTCCTTCCCCTGCAGGTGGATAACATATTTCGTGCTGCTAATGCTGTGAAACTGTGTATTCTGTATATATATTGGGTGGATAGTGTATGTGTTGGTTTAATATCGTTGTATATTGCTGCTTTTACTGTGGTTATTAGTTTCAAGGCCTTATAATAAATGTGTATCTATTTTTGATATAAACAACTGTTTGGAGTAGTTTGTGAGCGCTCTTGCTTTGTGTGCTCATTGCGGGCTTTCAGTCACCCTCACCCCTCTTGAGACCTAGTCTTGACCGCCGCGATCGCTACCTTGATTGGTCTGGCTTGTCCAGAGGTTACCCTGTTCCAAGTAATTAGGTTGGCCTTCTGAACTTCTGCGCCACCAGGACAGAGTTCAGAAATCCGTCTTAACAGCTTCTATACCAAACCTGAGATCCTTCTGATAGCATGAGATGTGATATCTCAATACTTCTAATACCAAACCTGAGATCCTACCTCTAACATGAAATGTGATATCCAACTCTTTCCCCTTGCAAACCTGAGAGCCTTCCTATAGCATGAGATGTGATATCCAAGTCCTTCCCATTCCAATCCTGAGACCCTTCCTATAACATGAGATGTGATATCCAACTCCTTCCCATTCCAACCTGAGACCCTTCCTATAGCATGAGATGGGATATCCAACTCCTTCCAAATCCAATCCCGATACCCTTCCGATAGCATGAGATCTGATATCCCAATGCTTCTACCAAACCTGAGACCCATACTATGGCATGAGATGTGATATCAAACTCCTTCCCATTCTAATCCTGAGACCCTTCCTATAGCTTGAGATGTGATATCCAACTCCTTCCCATTCCAATCCAGAGACTCTTCTGATAGCATGAGATGTGATATCTCAATGCTTCTAATACCAAACCTGAGATCCTTCCGATAGCATGAGATGTGATGTCTCAATGCTTCTAATACCAAACCTGAGATCCTTCCTATAACATGAGATGTGATATCCAAATCCTTCCCCTTCCAAACCTGAGACCCTCCCTTTAGCATGAGATGTGATATCCAACTCCTTCCCATTCCATTCCTGAGACCCTTCTGATAGCATGAGATGTGATATCTCAATGCCTCTAATACCAAACCTGAGATCCTACCTCTAACATGAAATGTGATATCCAACTCTTTCCCCTTCCAAACCTGAGAGCCTTCCTATAGCATGAGATGTGATATCCAAGTCCTTCCCATTCCAATCCTGAGACCCTTCCTATAGCTTGAGATGTGATATCCAACTCCTTCCCATTCCAATTCTGAGACCCTTCCTATACTATGAGACTTGATATCTCAATGCTTCTAATACCAAACCTGAGACCCGTAATATAACATGAGATGTGATATCCAAATCCTTCCCCTTCCAAACCTTAGACCCTTCCTTTATCATGAGATGTGATATCCAACTCCTTCCCATTCCAATCCTGAGACCCTTCCGATATCATGAGATGTGATATCTCAAAGCTTCTAATATCAAACTTGAGACCCTCCCTATAGCATGAGATGTGATATCTCAATGCTTCTAATACCAAACCTGAGACCCTTCCTATAACATGAGATGGGAATATCCAACTCCTTCCCATTCCAATCCTGAGACCCTTCCGATAGCAGAGATGTGATATCTCAATGCTTATACCAAACCTGAGATCCTTCCTATAAAATGAGATGTGATATCCAACTCCTTCCCATTCCAATCCTGAGACACTTCCTATAGCATGAGATGTGATATCTCACTGCTTATACCAAACCTGAGACCCTTCCCATAGCATGAGATGTGATATCCAACTCCTTCCCATTCCAATCCTGAGACACTTCCTATAGCATGAGATGTGATATCTCAATGCTTCTAATACCAAACCTGAGACTCTTCCTATAACATGAGAGGGGATATCCAACTCCTTCCCATTCCAATCCTGAGACCCTTTTGATAGCGGAAATGTGATATCTCAATGTTTATACCAAACCTGAGACCCTTCCTACGGCATGAGATGTCATATTCAACTCCTTCCCATTCCAATCCTGAGACCCTTCCTATAGCATGAGATGTGATATCCAACTCCTTCCCATTCCAATCCTGAGACCCTTCCTATAGCATGAGATGTGATGTCTCAATGCTTCTAATACCAAACCTGAGATCCTTCCTATAACATGAGATGTGATATCCAACTCCTTCCATTCCAATCCTGGACCCTTCCTATAGCATGAGATGTGATATCTCAATGCTTATACCAAACCTGAGACCCTTCCTATAGCATGAGATGTGATATCCAACTCCTTCCCATTCCAATCCTGAGACCCTTCCTATAGCCTGAGATGTGATATCTCAATGCCTCTAATACCAAACCTGAGATCCTTCCTCTAACATGAAATGTGATATCCAACTCCTTCACTTTCCAAACCTGAGAGCCTATCTATAGCATGAGATGTGATATCCAAGTCCTTCCCATTCCAATCCTTAGACCCTTCCTACAGCATGCAATATGATATCTCAATGATTCTAATAAAAAACCTGAGACCCGTCCTATAACATGAGATGGGATATCCAACTCCTTCCCATTCCAATCCTGAGACACTTCCGATAGCAGAGATGTGATATCTCAATGTTTATACCAAACCTGAGACCCTTCCTATAACATGAGATGTGATATCCAACTCCTTCCCGTTCCAAACCTGAGACCCTTCCTTTAGCATGAGATGTGATATCAGCTCCTTCCCATTCCAATCCTGAGACACTTCCGATAGCATGAGATGTGATATCTCAATGCTTCTAATATCAAAACTGAGACCCTCCCTATAGCATGATATGTGATATCTAAGTCCTTCCCATTCCAATCCTGAGACCCTTCCTATAGCATGAGATGTGATATCTCAATGCTTCTACCAAACCTGAGACCCTTCCTTTAGCATGAGATGTGATATCCAACTCCTTCCCATTCCAATCCTGAGACCCTTCCTATAGCATGAGAGGTGATATCTCAATACTTCTAATACCAAACCTGAGATCCTTCCGATAACATGAGATGAGATATCTCAATACTTCTAATACCAAACCTGAGATCCATCCTATAACATGAGATGTGATATCCAAATCCTTCCCCTTCCAAACCTGAGACCCTCCCTTTAGCATGAGATGTGATATCCAACTCCTTCCCATTCCAATCCTGAGACCCTTCTGATAGCATAAGATATGATATCTCAATGCTTCTATACCAAACCTGAGATCCTTTCGATAGCATGAGATGTGATATCTCAATACTTCTAATACCAAACCTGAGATCCTTCTTATAACATGAGATGTGATATCCAAATCCTTATCTTCCAAACCTGAGACCCTCCCTTTAGCATGATATGTGATATCCAACTCCTTCCCATTCCAATCCTGAGACTCTTCTGATAGCATAAGATATGATATCTCAATGCTTCTATACCAAACCTGAGATCCTTCTGATAGCATGAGATGTGATATCTCAATACTTCTAATACCAAACCTGAGATCCTACCTCTAACATGAAATGTGATATCCAACTCTTTCCCCTTGCAAACCTGAGAGCCTTCCTATAGCATGAGATGTGATATCCAAGTCCTTCCCATTCCAATCCTGAGACCCTTCCTATAACATGAGATGTGATATCCAACTCCTTCCCATTCCAACCTGAGACCCTTCCTATAGCATGAGATGGGATATCCAACTCCTTCCAAATCCAATCCCGATACCCTTCCGATAGCATGAGATCTGATATCCCAATGCTTCTACCAAACCTGAGACCCATACTATGGCATGAGATGTGATATCAAACTCCTTCCCATTCTAATCCTGAGACCCTTCCTATAGCTTGAGATGTGATATCCAACTCCTTCCCATTCCAATTCTGAGACCCTTCCTATACCATGAGACTTGATATCTCAATGCTTCTAATACCAAACCTGAGACCCGTCCTATAACATGAGATGTGATATCCAAATCCTTCCCCTTCCAAACCTTAGACCCTTCCTTTATCATGAGATGTGATAGCCAACTCCTTCCCATTCCAATCTTGAGACCCTTCCGATATCATGAAATGTGATATCTCAATGCTTCTAATATCAAACTTGAGACCCTCCCTATAACATGAGATGGGAATATCCAACTCCTTCCCATTCCAATCCTGAGACCTTTCTGATAGCAGAGATGTGATATCTCAATGCTTATACCAAACCTGAGATCCTTCCTATAACATGAGATGTGATATCCAACTCCTTCCCATTCCAATCCTGAGACACTTCCTATAGCATGAGATGTGATATCTCACTGCTTATACCAAACCTGAGACCCTTCCTATAGCATGAGATGTGATATCCAACTCCTTCCCATTCCAATCCTGAGACCCTTCCTATAGCATGAGATGTGATATCTCAATGCTTCTAATACCAAACCTGAGACTCTTCCTATAACATGAGATGGGATATCCAACTCCTTCCCAATCCAATCCTGAGACCCTTTTGATAGCAGAGATGTGATATCTCAATGTTTATACCAAACCTGAGACCCTTCCTACGGCATGAGATGTCATATTCAACTCCTTCCCATTCCAATCCTGAGACCCTTCCTATAGCATGAGATGTGATATCCAACTCCTTCCCATTCCAATCCTGAGACCCTTCCTATAGCATGAGATGTGATGTCTCAATGCTTCTAATACCAAACCTGAGATCCTTCCTATAACATGAGATGTGATATCCAACTCCTTCCATTCCAATCCTGGACCCTTCCTATAACATGAGATGTGATCTCAATGCTTATACCAAACCTGAGACCCTTCCTATAGCATGAGATGTGATATCCAACTCCTTCCCATTCCAATCCTGAGACCCTTCCTATAGCCTGAGATGTGATATCTGAATGCCTCTAATACCAAACCTGAGATCCTTCCTCTAACATGAAATATGATATCCAACTCCTTCACTTTCCAAACCTGAGAGCCTATCTATAGCATGAGATGTGATATCCAAGTCCTTCCCATTCCAATCCTTAGACCCTTCCTACAGCATGCAATATGATATCTCAATGATTCTAATAAAAAACCTGAGACCCGTCCTATAACATGAGATGGGATATCCAACTCCTTCCCATTCCAATCCTGAGACACTTCCGATAGCAGAGATGTGATATCTCAATGTTTATACCAAACCTGAGACCCTTCCTATAACATGAGATGTGATATCCAACTCCTTCCCGTTCCAAACCTGAGACCCTTCCTTTAGCATGAGATGTGATATCCAGCTCCTTCCCATTCCAATCCTGAGACACTTCCGATAGCATGAGATGTGATATCTCAATGCTTCTAATATCAAAACTGAGACCCTCCCTATAGCATGATATGTGATATCTAAGTCCTTCCCATTCCAATCCTGAGACCCTTCCTATAGCATGAGATGTGATATCTCAATGCTTCTACCAAACCTGAGACCCTTCCTTTAGCATGAGATGTGATATCCAACTCCTTCCCATTCCAATCCTGAGACCCTTCCTATAGCATGAGAGGTGATATCTCAATACTTCTAATACCAAACCTGAGATCCTTCCGATAACATGAGATGTGATATCTCAATACTTCTAATACCAAACCTGAGATCCATCCTATAACATGAGATGTGATATCCAAATCCTTCCCCTTCCAAACCTGGGACCCTCCCTTTAGCATGAGATGTGATATCCAAATCCTTCCCATTCCAATCCTGAGACCCTTCTGATAGCATAAGATATGATATCTCAATGCTTCTATACCAAACCTGAGATCCTTCCGATAGCATGAGATGTGATATCTCAATACTTCTAATACCAAACCTGAGATCCGTCCTATAACATGAGATGTGATATCCAAATCCTTATCTTCCAAACCTGAGACCCTCCCTTTAGCATGAGATGTGATATCCAACTCCTTCCCATTCCAATCCTGAGACTCTTCTGATAGCATAAGATATGATATCTCAATGCTTCTGTTAGGAAAGATTTCGTTATTGTAGGGAACTTTCCTTCCATGTGGCAACCCCTAAACTTTTTGCTATTGTTTTCAACCTGTTTTCTTGACTTTGCCAGAGAAGTGCAGCCTTCTGCCGTACTCCTCTGGGCTTTCGCTCCTTTCTTACGGGGAAACTGACATGCCCTTAAGACAGTCAGTACCGGGGAACGCTGTTTCCCGTAGTTTCTTTTATCGTGTCGCCATTTTAGTGCAACACGACACAAGAGGGCACTGTAAGCTAAGTTACAGCTCTCTTGGGTCTCTAGCCTTCTACAGACCCTAGACACTCTTGTAGGATGGTTTTTGGATCGGTGCAAGTCATTCAGGGACTGGGCTGGTGGCAGCGATCATTTGGTTTATTTTGAGCTCCTTTTGCCGTTCTGAGCACCTTTTTGCCGCGAACACAAAAGGGTGGCCCGGCTACCCAAAATGGCCGGACCACGAGGCTCCTTTGTCTCGTCCACTGTCCGTCTTGCTCCCTTTACCTTCCCCCGGGTCAGGCGACCCGGGGCCTTCCTTATTTGGGCATGTAGTTTCCCGCGAAACACGGTTGCTTTCGCGGGCTTCTACATGTCGTTTGAGTGCCCCCAGGATGTGGGCTGGGCTGTCTGGTCCCAATACACATCCTGGGTGCCAGTGAGTCTAGGGTGGTGTGAATGCCTGGGACCACTGTGGTCCGTGATTGGTCCACGTATGGTATGTGTGTTGATGAGCGGATCTCCCATTGGCTCCCCTCCGTTTTGGCGCGAAGGGAACCGTGGATAAGAGGGAGCTGGAAACACCACTGCCAGGTCGATCTCCTGAGTTCTTACGAACCCAGGGATACAGGAGCCAAGTATCCTGCGAACACGAGGCTGGACCGAGGAATCGCTGGTGACCCCCTGAAGAACTTCTGCTCCTCATTGCTGTCGTCCGGTGAAGCCCTTTCCACCTAAGATCGAACAAGAAGGCCTGTACTGGCGCTTCGACCTATTGGAATAGCAGGACCAGCTATTCCCGGCACCTTCATCAACTCCTGCCGTAAGCCTTCGGAAGTGTCTCTGGGCCATCCAGTTGACTGACCAGCTTACTAAGGAGTCCTGCTCTGTAATCGCCGACAGGTTGGGTGGTATTCTGAGTCCGGGGCACGCTCACGCGCTTCGTTTGCTTAGCAACCCTAAGCTAGAGGTGAACGGTGCTCGTTTGGCTTGAATACACCCGGTCGTTCCGTTGCCCTGCCGTGGCGACAAAACTGTGCAGGATTCTTCGATCGGGACGTCTTTTTACTCTGCACGACGACGAGACGTTCCCTGCTCTTCAGAACCTGCCAGAAGCTGCATCTATCGAGGAGAAGCTCGGGCCTGCTTGCTTCGGGGACCGGTGAGTAGATTAGCTAGGATCTGGTCGCCCTCCTGCAGTGCCCCTTGCTTTTCCCCGCTGTAAATACAGCTCCCCTTGTCCGTACTCGCGCCCTACTTCTGCCTCACAGTGGAGGCTGCGCTAGAGTCGCGGACCGTGTTCTCCTTCATTAGGGCACCCTACAGAGCTGTCCAACGTCCTCCGAAGAGCTTCACCTTCTGCCCATTGGCACCGGCGTGTGCAGGTACTTTTGAGCGCTAGGCTCCACTCTTCGTAGGGATTGGACTACCATCTAGTTAGGGGCCTCAGAAGGCGGACATATCACACGCATTGGTTCGCACTGCCTGTTTTCCTTCCCCTGCAGGTGGATAACATATTTCGTGCTGCTAATGCTGTGAAACTGTGTATTCTGTATATATATTGGGTGGATAGTGTATGTGTTGGTTTAATATCGTTGTATATTGCTGCTTTTACTGTGGTTATTAGTTTCAAGGCCTTATAATAAATGTGTATCTATTTTTGATATAAACAACTGTTTGGAGTAGTTTGTGAGCGCTCTTGCTTTGTGTGCTCATTGCGGGCTTTCAGTCACCCTCACCCCTCTTGAGACCTAGTCTTGACCGCCGCGATCGCTACCTTGATTGGTCTGGCTTGTCCAGAGGTTACCCTGTTCCAAGTAATTAGGTTGGCCTTCTGAACTTCTGCGCCACCAGGACAGAGTTCAGAAATCCGTCTTAACAGCTTCTATACCAAACCTGAGATCCTTCTGATAGCATGAGATGTGATATCTCAATACTTCTAATACCAAACCTGAGATCCTACCTCTAACATGAAATGTGATATCCAACTCTTTCCCCTTGCAAACCTGAGAGCCTTCCTATAGCATGAGATGTGATATCCAAGTCCTTCCCATTCCAATCCTGAGACCCTTCCTATAACATGAGATGTGATATCCAACTCCTTCCCATTCCAACCTGAGACCCTTCCTATAGCATGAGATGGGATATCCAACTCCTTCCAAATCCAATCCCGATACCCTTCCGATAGCATGAGATCTGATATCCCAATGCTTCTACCAAACCTGAGACCCATACTATGGCATGAGATGTGATATCAAACTCCTTCCCATTCTAATCCTGAGACCCTTCCTATAGCTTGAGATGTGATATCCAACTCCTTCCCATTCCAATCCTGAGACTCTTCTGATAGCATGAGATGTGATATCTCAATGCTTCTAATACCAAACCTGAGATCCTTCCGATAGCATGAGATGTGATGTCTCAATGCTTCTAATACCAAACCTGAGATCCTTCCTATAACATGAGATGTGATATCCAAATCCTTCCCCTTCCAAACCTGAGACCCTCCCTTTAGCATGAGATGTGATATCCAACTCCTTCCCATTCCATTCCTGAGACCCTTCCGATAGCATGAGATCTGATATCCCAATGCTTCTACCAAACCTGAGACCCATACTATGGCATGAGATGTGATATCAAACTCCTTCCCATTCTAATCCTGAGACCCTTCCTATAGCTTGAGATGTGATATCCAACTCCTTCCCATTCCAATCCTGAGACTCTTCTGATAGCATGAGATGTGATATCTCAATGCTTCTAATACCAAACCTGAGATCCTTCCGATAGCATGAGATGTGATGTCTCAATGCTTCTAATACCAAACCTGAGATCCTTCCTATAACATGAGATGTGATATCCAAATCCTTCCCCTTCCAAACCTGAGACCCTCCCTTTAGCATGAGATGTGATATCCAACTCCTTCCCATTCCATTCCTGAGACCCTTCTGATAGCATGAGATGTGATATCTCAATGCCTCTAATACCAAACCTGAGATCCTACCTCTAACATGAAATGTGATATCCAACTCTTTCCCCTTCCAAACCTGAGAGCCTTCCTATAGCATGAGATGTGATATCCAAGTCCTTCCCATTCCAATCCTGAGACCCTTCCTATAGCTTGAGATGTGATATCCAACTCCTTCCCATTCCAATTCTGAGACCCTTCCTATACTATGAGACTTGATATCTCAATGCTTCTAATACCAAACCTGAGACCCGTAATATAACATGAGATGTGATATCCAAATCCTTCCCCTTCCAAACCTTAGACCCTTCCTTTATCATGAGATGTGATATCCAACTCCTTCCCATTCCAATCCTGAGACCCTTCCGATATCATGAGATGTGATATCTCAAAGCTTCTAATATCAAACTTGAGACCCTCCCTATAGCATGAGATGTGATATCTCAATGCTTCTAATACCAAACCTGAGACCCTTCCTATAACATGAGATGGGAATATCCAACTCCTTCCCATTCCAATCCTGAGACCCTTCCGATAGCAGAGATGTGATATCTCAATGCTTATACCAAACCTGAGATCCTTCCTATAAAATGAGATGTGATATCCAACTCCTTCCCATTCCAATCCTGAGACACTTCCTATAGCATGAGATGTGATATCTCACTGCTTATACCAAACCTGAGACCCTTCCCATAGCATGAGATGTGATATCCAACTCCTTCCCATTCCAATCCTGAGACACTTCCTATAGCATGAGATGTGATATCTCAATGCTTCTAATACCAAACCTGAGACTCTTCCTATAACATGAGAGGGGATATCCAACTCCTTCCCATTCCAATCCTGAGACCCTTTTGATAGCGGAAATGTGATATCTCAATGTTTATACCAAACCTGAGACCCTTCCTACGGCATGAGATGTCATATTCAACTCCTTCCCATTCCAATCCTGAGACCCTTCCTATAGCATGAGATGTGATATCCAACTCCTTCCCATTCCAATCCTGAGACCCTTCCTATAGCATGAGATGTGATGTCTCAATGCTTCTAATACCAAACCTGAGATCCTTCCTATAACATGAGATGTGATATCCAACTCCTTCCATTCCAATCCTGGACCCTTCCTATAGCATGAGATGTGATATCTCAATGCTTATACCAAACCTGAGACCCTTCCTATAGCATGAGATGTGATATCCAACTCCTTCCCATTCCAATCCTGAGACCCTTCCTATAGCCTGAGATGTGATATCTCAATGCCTCTAATACCAAACCTGAGATCCTTCCTCTAACATGAAATGTGATATCCAACTCCTTCACTTTCCAAACCTGAGAGCCTATCTATAGCATGAGATGTGATATCCAAGTCCTTCCCATTCCAATCCTTAGACCCTTCCTACAGCATGCAATATGATATCTCAATGATTCTAATAAAAAACCTGAGACCCGTCCTATAACATGAGATGGGATATCCAACTCCTTCCCATTCCAATCCTGAGACACTTCCGATAGCAGAGATGTGATATCTCAATGTTTATACCAAACCTGAGACCCTTCCTATAACATGAGATGTGATATCCAACTCCTTCCCGTTCCAAACCTGAGACCCTTCCTTTAGCATGAGATGTGATATCAGCTCCTTCCCATTCCAATCCTGAGACACTTCCGATAGCATGAGATGTGATATCTCAATGCTTCTAATATCAAAACTGAGACCCTCCCTATAGCATGATATGTGATATCTAAGTCCTTCCCATTCCAATCCTGAGACCCTTCCTATAGCATGAGATGTGATATCTCAATGCTTCTACCAAACCTGAGACCCTTCCTTTAGCATGAGATGTGATATCCAACTCCTTCCCATTCCAATCCTGAGACCCTTCCTATAGCATGAGAGGTGATATCTCAATACTTCTAATACCAAACCTGAGATCCTTCCGATAACATGAGATGAGATATCTCAATACTTCTAATACCAAACCTGAGATCCATCCTATAACATGAGATGTGATATCCAAATCCTTCCCCTTCCAAACCTGAGACCCTCCCTTTAGCATGAGATGTGATATCCAACTCCTTCCCATTCCAATCCTGAGACCCTTCTGATAGCATAAGATATGATATCTCAATGCTTCTATACCAAACCTGAGATCCTTTCGATAGCATGAGATGTGATATCTCAATACTTCTAATACCAAACCTGAGATCCTTCTTATAACATGAGATGTGATATCCAAATCCTTATCTTCCAAACCTGAGACCCTCCCTTTAGCATGATATGTGATATCCAACTCCTTCCCATTCCAATCCTGAGACTCTTCTGATAGCATAAGATATGATATCTCAATGCTTCTATACCAAACCTGAGATCCTTCTGATAGCATGAGATGTGATATCTCAATACTTCTAATACCAAACCTGAGATCCTACCTCTAACATGAAATGTGATATCCAACTCTTTCCCCTTGCAAACCTGAGAGCCTTCCTATAGCATGAGATGTGATATCCAAGTCCTTCCCATTCCAATCCTGAGACCCTTCCTATAACATGAGATGTGATATCCAACTCCTTCCCATTCCAACCTGAGACCCTTCCTATAGCATGAGATGGGATATCCAACTCCTTCCAAATCCAATCCCGATACCCTTCCGATAGCATGAGATCTGATATCCCAATGCTTCTACCAAACCTGAGACCCATACTATGGCATGAGATGTGATATCAAACTCCTTCCCATTCTAATCCTGAGACCCTTCCTATAGCTTGAGATGTGATATCCAACTCCTTCCCATTCCAATTCTGAGACCCTTCCTATACCATGAGACTTGATATCTCAATGCTTCTAATACCAAACCTGAGACCCGTCCTATAACATGAGATGTGATATCCAAATCCTTCCCCTTCCAAACCTTAGACCCTTCCTTTATCATGAGATGTGATAGCCAACTCCTTCCCATTCCAATCTTGAGACCCTTCCGATATCATGAAATGTGATATCTCAATGCTTCTAATATCAAACTTGAGACCCTCCCTATACCATGAGATGGGAATATCCAACTCCTTCCCATTCCAATCCTGAGACCTTTCTGATAGCAGAGATGTGATATCTCAATGCTTATACCAAACCTGAGATCCTTCCTATAACATGAGATGTGATATCCAACTCCTTCCCATTCCAATCCTGAGACACTTCCTATAGCATGAGATGTGATATCTCACTGCTTATACCAAACCTGAGACCCTTCCTATAGCATGAGATGTGATATCCAACTCCTTCCCATTCCAATCCTGAGACCCTTCCTATAGCATGAGATGTGATATCTCAATGCTTCTAATATCAAACTTGAGACCCTCCCTATAGCATGAGATGTGATACCCAAGTCCTTCCCATTCCAATCCTGAGACACTTCCTATAGCATGAGATGTGATATCCAACTGCTTCCCATTCCAATCCTGAGACCCTTCCTATAGCATGAGATGTGATATCTCTATGCTTCTAATACCAAACCTGAGATCCTTCCTCTAACATGAAATGTGATATCCAACTCCTTCCCTTTCCAAACCTAAGAGCCTATCTATAGCATGAGATGTGATATCCAAGTCCTTCACATTCCAACCCTTAGACCCTTCCTACAGCATGCAATATGATATCTCAATGATTCTAATAACAAACCTGAGACCCGTCCTATAACATGAGATGGGATATTCAACTCCTTCCCATTCCAATCCTGAGACTTTTCCGATAGCAGAGATGTGATATCTCAATGCTTATACCAAACCTGAGACCCTTCCTATAACATGAGATGTGATATCCAAATCCTTCCCGTTCCAAACCTGAGACCCTTCCTTTAGCATGAGATGTGATATCCAGCTCCTTCCCATTCCAATCCTGAGACACTTCCGATAGCATGAGATGTGATATCTCAATGCTTCTAATATCAAAACTGAGACCCTCCCTATAGCATGATATGTGATATCTAAGTCCTTCCCATTCCAATCCTGAGACCCTCCCTATAGCATGAGATGTGATATCCAACTCCTTCCCATTCCAATCCTGAGACCCTTCCTTTAGCATGAGATGTGATATCCAAATCCTTCCCCTTCCAAACCTGAGACCCTCCCTTTAGCATGAGATGTGATATCCAACTCCTTCCTATTCCAATCCTGAGACTCTTCTGATAGCATGAGATGTGATATCTCAATGCTTCTAATACCAAACCTGAGATCCTTCCGATAGCATGAGATGTGATATCTCAATGCTTCTAATACCAAACGTGAGATCCTTCCGATAACATGAGATGTGATATCCAAATCCTTCCCCTTCCAAACCTGAGACCCTCCCTTTAGCATGAGATGTGATATCCAACTCCTTCCTATTCCAATCCTGAGACTCTTCTGATAGCATGAGATGTGATATCTCAATGCTTCTAATACCAAACCTGAGATCCTTCCGATAGCATGAGATGTGATATCTCAATGCTTCTAATACCAAACCTGAGATCCTTCCTATAACATGAGATGTGATATCCAAATCCTTCCCCTTCCAAACCTGAGACCCTCCCTTTAGCATGAGATGTGATATCCAACTCCTTCCCATTCCATTCCTGAGACCCTTCTGATAGCATGAGATGTGATATCTCAATGCCTCTAATACCAAACCTGAGATCCTACCTCTAACATGAAATGTGATATCCAACTCTTTCCCCTTCCAAACCTGAGAGCCTTCCTATAGCATGAGATGTGATATCCAAGTCCTTCCCATTCCAATCCTGAGACCCTTCCTATAGCTTGAGATGTGATATCCAACTCCTTCCCATTCCAATTCTGAGACCCTTCCTATACTATGAGACTTGATATCTCAATGCTTCTAATACCAAACCTGAGACCCGTAATATAACATGAGATGTGATATCCAAATCCTTCCCCTTCCAAACCTTAGACCCTTCCTTTATCATGAGATGTGATATCCAACTCCTTCCCATTCCAATCCTGAGACCCTTCCGATATCATGAGATGTGATATCTCAAAGCTTCTAATATCAAACTTGAGACCCTCCCTATAGCATGAGATGTGATATCCAAGTCCTTCCCATTCCAATCCTGAGACCCTTCCTATAGCATGAGATGTGATATCTCAATGCTTCTAATACCAAACCTGAGACCCTTCTTATAACATGAGATGGGAATATCCAACTCCTTCCCATTCCAATCCTGAGACCCTTCCGATAGCAGAGATGTGATATCTCAATGCTTATACCAAACCTGAGATCCTTCCTATAACATGAGATGTGATATCCAACTCCTTCCCATTCCAATCCTGAGACACTTCCTATAGCATGAGATGTGATATCTCACTGCTTATACCAAACCTGAGACCCTTCCCATAGCATGAAATGTGATATCCAACTCCTTCCCATTCCAATCCTCAGACCCTTCCTATAGCATGAGATGTGATATCTCAATGCTTCTAATATCAAACTTGAGACCCTACCTATAGCATGAGATGTGATATCCAAGTCCTTCCCATTCCAATCCTGAGACACTTCCTATAGCATGAGATGTGATATCTCAATGCTTCTAATACCAAACCTGAGACTCTTCCTATGACATGAGATGGGATATCCAACTCCTTCCCATTCCAATCCTGAGACCCTTTTGATAGCAGAGATGTGATATCTCAATGTTTATACCAAACCTGAGACCCTTCCTACGGCATGAGATGTCATATTCAACTCCTTCCCATTCCAATCCTGAGACCCTTCCTATAGCATGAGATGTGATATCCAACTCCTTCCCATTCCAATCCTGAGACCCTTCCTATAGCATGAGATGTGATGTCTCAATGCTTCTAATACCAAACCTGAGATCCTTCCTATAACATGAGATGTGATATCCAACTCCTTCCATTCCAATCCTGGACCCTTCTTATAGCATGAGATGTGATAT
Source organism: Ambystoma mexicanum (assembly GCF_040938575.1). Classification (NCBI taxonomy): domain Eukaryota; kingdom Metazoa; phylum Chordata; class Amphibia; order Caudata; family Ambystomatidae; genus Ambystoma; species Ambystoma mexicanum. The sequence continues at coordinate 11,586,039 of NW_027182455.1, read as the reverse complement.
CTCAATGCTTATACCAAACCTGAGACCCTTCCTATAGCATGAGATGTGATATCCAACTCCTTCCCATTCCAATCCTGAGACCCTTCCTATAGCCTGAGATGTGATATCTGAATGCCTCTAATACCAAACCTGAGATCCTTCCTCTAACATGAAATGTGATTTCCAACTCCTTCACTTTCCAAACCTGAGAGCCTATCTATAGCATGAGATGTGATATCCAAGTCCTTCCCATTCCAATCCTTAGACCCTTCCTACAGCATGCAATATGATATCTCAATGATTCTAATAAAAAACCTGAGACCCGTCCTATAACATGAGATGGATATCCAACTCCTTCCCATTCCAATCCTGAGACACTTCCGAAAGCAGAGATGTGATATCTCAATGTTTATACCAAACCTGAGACCCTTCCTATAACATGAGATGTGATATCCAACTCCTTCCCGTTCCAAACCTGAGACCCTTCCTTTAGCATGAGATGTGATATCCAGCTCCTTCCCATTCCAATCCTGAGACACTTCCGATAGCATGAGATGTGATATCTCAATGCTTCTAATATCAAAACTGAGACCCTCCCTATAGCATGATATGTGATATCTAAGTCCTTCCCATTCCAATCCTGAGACCCTTCCTATAGCATGAGATGTGATATCCAACTCCTTCCCATTCCAACCTGAGACCCTTCCTATAGCATGAGATGGGATATCCAACTCCTTCCAAATCCAATCCCGATACCCTTCCGATAGCATGAGATCTGATATCCCAATGCTTCTACCAAACCTGAGACCCATACTATAGCATGAGATGTGATATCCAACTCCTTCCCATTCCAATCCTGAGACCCTTCCTATAGCCTGAGATGTGATATCTGAATGCCTCTAATACCAAACCTGAGATCCTTCCTCTAACATGAAATGTGATTTCCAACTCCTTCACTTTCCAAACCTGAGAGCCTATCTATAGCATGAGATGTGATATCCAAGTCCTTCCCATTCCAATCCTTAGACCCTTCCTACAGCATGCAATATGATATCTCAATGATTCTAATAAAAAACCTGAGACCCGTCCTATAACATGAGATGGATATCCAACTCCTTCCCATTCCAATCCTGAGACACTTCCGAAAGCAGAGATGTGATATCTCAATGTTTATACCAAACCTGAGACCCTTCCTATAACATGAGATGTGATATCCAACTCCTTCCCGTTCCAAACCTGAGACCCTTCCTTTAGCATGAGATGTGATATCCAGCTCCTTCCCATTCCAATCCTGAGACACTTCCGATAGCATGAGATGTGATATCTCAATGCTTCTAATATCAAAACTGAGACCCTCCCTATAGCATGATATGTGATATCTAAGTCCTTCCCATTCCAATCCTGAGACCCTTCCTATAACATGAGATGTGATATCCAACTCCTTCCCATTCCAACCTGAGACCCTTCCTATAGCATGAGATGGGATATCCAACTCCTTCCAAATCCAATCCCGATACCCTTCCGATAGCATGAGATCTGATATCCCAATGCTTCTACCAAACCTGAGACCCATACTATGGCATGAGATGTGATATCAAACTCCTTCCCATTCTAATCCTGAGACCCTTCCTATAGCTTGAGATGTGATATCCAACTCCTTCCCATTCCAATTCTGAGACCCTTCCTATACCATGAGACTTGATATCTCAATGCTTCTAATACCAAACCTGAGACCCGTCCTATAACATGAGATGTGATATCCAAATCCTTCCCCTTCCAAACCTTAGACCCTTCCTTTATCATGAGATGTGATAGCCAACTCCTTCCCATTCCAATCTTGAGACCCTTCCGATATCATGAAATGTGATATCTCAATGCTTCTAATATCAAACTTGAGACCCTCCCTATAACATGAGATGGGAATATCCAACTCCTTCCCATTCCAATCCTGAGACCTTTCTGATAGCAGAGATGTGATATCTCAATGCTTATACCAAACCTGAGATCCTTCCTATAACATGAGATGTGATATCCAACTCCTTCCCATTCCAATCCTGAGACACTTCCTATAGCATGAGATGTGATATCTCACTGCTTATACCAAACCTGAGACCCTTCCTATAGCATGAGATGTGATATCCAACTCCTTCCCATTCCAATCCTGAGACCCTTCCTATAGCATGAGATGTGATATCTCAATGCTTCTAATATCAAACTTGAGACCCTCCCTATAGCATGAGATGTGATACCCAAGTCCTTCCCATTCCAATCCTGAGACACTTCCTATAGCATGAGATGTGATATCCAACTGCTTCCCATTCCAATCCTGAGACCCTTCCTATAGCATGAGATGTGATATCTCTATGCTTCTAATACCAAACCTGAGATCCTTCCTCTAACATGAAATGTGATATCCAACTCCTTCCCTTTCCAAACCTAAGAGCCTATCTATAGCATGAGATGTGATATCCAAGTCCTTCACATTCCAACCCTTAGACCCTTCCTACAGCATGCAATATGATATCTCAATGATTCTAATAACAAACCTGAGACCCGTCCTATAACATGAGATGGGATATTCAACTCCTTCCCATTCCAATCCTGAGACTTTTCCGATAGCAGAGATGTGATATCTCAATGCTTATACCAAACCTGAGACCCTTCCTATAACATGAGATGTGATATCCAAATCCTTCCCGTTCCAAACCTGAGACCCTTCCTTTAGCATGAGATGTGATATCCAGCTCCTTCCCATTCCAATCCTGAGACACTTCCGATAGCATGAGATGTGATATCTCAATGCTTCTAATATCAAAACTGAGACCCTCCCTATAGCATGATATGTGATATCTAAGTCCTTCCCATTCCAATCCTGAGACCCTCCCTATAGCATGAGATGTGATATCCAACTCCTTCCCATTCCAATCCTGAGACCCTTCCTTTAGCATGAGATGTGATATCCAAATCCTTCCCCTTCCAAACCTGAGACCCTCCCTTTAGCATGAGATGTGATATCCAACTCCTTCCTATTCCAATCCTGAGACTCTTCTGATAGCATGAGATGTGATATCTCAATGCTTCTAATACCAAACCTGAGATCCTTCCGATAGCATGAGATGTGATATCTCAATGCTTCTAATACCAAACGTGAGATCCTTCCGATAACATGAGATGTGATATCCAAATCCTTCCCCTTCCAAACCTGAGACCCTCCCTTTAGCATGAGATGTGATATCCAACTCCTTCCTATTCCAATCCTGAGACTCTTCTGATAGCATGAGATGTGATATCTCAATGCTTCTAATACCAAACCTGAGATCCTTCCGATAGCATGAGATGTGATATCTCAATGCTTCTAATACCAAACCTGAGATCCTTCCTATAACATGAGATGTGATATCCAAATCCTTCCCCTTCCAAACCTGAGACCCTCCCTTTAGCATGAGATGTGATATCCAACTCCTTCCCATTCCATTCCTGAGACCCTTCTGATAGCATGAGATGTGATATCTCAATGCCTCTAATACCAAACCTGAGATCCTACCTCTAACATGAAATGTGATATCCAACTCTTTCCCCTTCCAAACCTGAGAGCCTTCCTATAGCATGAGATGTGATATCCAAGTCCTTCCCATTCCAATCCTGAGACCCTTCCTATAGCTTGAGATGTGATATCCAACTCCTTCCCATTCCAATTCTGAGACCCTTCCTATACTATGAGACTTGATATCTCAATGCTTCTAATACCAAACCTGAGACCCGTAATATAACATGAGATGTGATATCCAAATCCTTCCCCTTCCAAACCTTAGACCCTTCCTTTATCATGAGATGTGATATCCAACTCCTTCCCATTCCAATCCTGAGACCCTTCCGATATCATGAGATGTGATATCTCAAAGCTTCTAATATCAAACTTGAGACCCTCCCTATAGCATGAGATGTGATATCCAAGTCCTTCCCATTCCAATCCTGAGACCCTTCCTATAGCATGAGATGTGATATCTCAATGCTTCTAATACCAAACCTGAGACCCTTCTTATAACATGAGATGGGAATATCCAACTCCTTCCCATTCCAATCCTGAGACCCTTCCGATAGCAGAGATGTGATATCTCAATGCTTATACCAAACCTGAGATCCTTCCTATAACATGAGATGTGATATCCAACTCCTTCCCATTCCAATCCTGAGACACTTCCTATAGCATGAGATGTGATATCTCACTGCTTATACCAAACCTGAGACCCTTCCCATAGCATGAAATGTGATATCCAACTCCTTCCCATTCCAATCCTCAGACCCTTCCTATAGCATGAGATGTGATATCTCAATGCTTCTAATATCAAACTTGAGACCCTACCTATAGCATGAGATGTGATATCCAAGTCCTTCCCATTCCAATCCTGAGACACTTCCTATAGCATGAGATGTGATATCTCAATGCTTCTAATACCAAACCTGAGACTCTTCCTATGACATGAGATGGGATATCCAACTCCTTCCCATTCCAATCCTGAGACCCTTTTGATAGCAGAGATGTGATATCTCAATGTTTATACCAAACCTGAGACCCTTCCTACGGCATGAGATGTCATATTCAACTCCTTCCCATTCCAATCCTGAGACCCTTCCTATAGCATGAGATGTGATATCCAACTCCTTCCCATTCCAATCCTGAGACCCTTCCTATAGCATGAGATGTGATGTCTCAATGCTTCTAATACCAAACCTGAGATCCTTCCTATAACATGAGATGTGATATCCAACTCCTTCCATTCCAATCCTGGACCCTTCTTATAGCATGAGATGTGAAATCTCACTGCTTATACCAAACCTGAGACCCTTCCTATAGCATGAGATGTGATATCCAACTCCTTCCCATTCCAATCCTGAGACCCTTCCTATAGCCTGAGATGTGATATCTGAATGCCTCTAATACCAAACCTGAGATCCTTCCTCTAACATGAAATGTGATTTCCAACTCCTTCACTTTCCAAACCTGAGAGCCTATCTATAGCATGAGATGTGATATCCAAGTCCTTCCCATTCCAATCCTTAGACCCTTCCTACAGCATGCAATATGATATCTCAATGATTCTAATAAAAAACCTGAGACCCGTCCTATAACATGAGATGGATATCCAACTCCTTCCCATTCCAATCCTGAGACACTTCCGAAAGCAGAGATGTGATATCTCAATGTTTATACCAAACCTGAGACCCTTCCTATAACATGAGATGTGATATCCAACTCCTTCCCGTTCCAAACCTGAGACCCTTCCTTTAGCATGAGATGTGATATCCAGCTCCTTCCCATTCCAATCCTGAGACACTTCCGATAGCATGAGATGTGATATCTCAATGCTTCTAATATCAAAACTGAGACCCTCCCTATAGCATGATATGTGATATCTAAGTCCTTCCCATTCCAATCCTGAGACCCTTCCTATAGCATGAGATGTGATATCTCAATGCTTCTACCAAACCTGAGACCCTTCCTTTAGCATGAGATGTGATATCCAACTCCTTCCCATTCCAATCCTGAGACCCTTCCTATAGCATGAGAGGTGATATCTCAATACTTCTAATACCAAACCTGAGATCCTTCCGATAACATGAGATGTGATATCTCAATACTTCTAATACCAAACCTGAGATCCATCCTATAACATGAGATGTGATATCCAAATCCTTCCCCTTCCAAACCTGAGACCCTCCCTTTAGCATGAGATGTGATATCCAAATCCTTCCCATTCCAATCCTGAGACCCTTCTGATAGCATAAGATATGATATCTCAATGCTTCTATACCAAACCTGAGATCCTTCCGATAGCATGAGATGTGATATCTCAATACTTCTAAACAAACCTGAGATCCTTCCTATAACATGAGATGTGATATCCTAATCCTTATCTTCCAAACCTGAGACCCTCCCTTTAGCATGAGATGTGATATCCAACTCCTTCCCATTCCAATCCTGAGACTCTTCTGATAGCATAAGATATGATATCTCAATGCTTCTATACCAAACCTGAGATCCTTCTGATAGCATGAGATGTGATATCTCAATACTTCTAATACCAAACCTGAGATCCTACCTCTAACATAAAATGTGATATCCAACTCTTTCCCCTTGCAAACCTGAGAGCCTTCCTATAGCATGAGATGTGATATCCAAGTCCTTCCCATTCCAATCCTGAGACCCTTCCTATAACATGAGATGTGATATCCAACTCCTTCCGATTCCAACCTGAGACCCTTCCTATAGCATGAGATGGGATATCCAACTCCTTCCAAATCCAATCCCGATACCCTTCCGATAGCATGAGATCTGATATCCCAATGCTTCTACCAAACCTGAGACCCATACTATGGCATGAGATGTGATATCAAACTCCTTCCCATTCTAATCCTGAGACCCTTCCTATAGCTTGAGATGTGATATCCAACTCCTTCCCATTCCAATTCTGAGACCCTTCCTATACCATGAGACTTGATATCTCAATGCTTCTAATACCAAACCTGAGACCCGTCCTATAACATGAGATGTGATATCCAAATCCTTCCCCTTCCAAACCTTAGACCCTTCCGATAGCAGAGATGTGATATCTCAATGCTTATACCAAACCTGAGATCCTTCCTATAACATGAGATGTGATATCCAACTCCTTCCCATTCCAATCCTGAGACACTTCCTATAGCATGAGATGTGATATCTCACTGCTTATACCAAACCTGAGACCCTTCCTATAGCATGAGATGTGATATCCAACTCCTTCCCATTCCAATCCTGAGACCCTTCCTATAGCATGAGATGTGATATCTCAATGCTTCTAATATCAAACTTGAGACCCTCCCTATAGCATGAGATGTGATATCCAACTCCTTCCCATTCCAACCTGAGACCCTTCCTATAGCATGAGATGGGATATCCAACTCCTTCCAAATCCAATCCCGATACCCTTCCGATAGCATGAGATCTGATATCCCAATGCTTCTACCAAACCTGAGACCCATACTATGGCATGAGATGTGATATCAAACTCCTTCCCATTCTAATCCTGAGACCCTTCCTATAGCTTGAGATGTGATATCCAACTCCTTCCCATTCCAATTCTGAGACCCTTCCTATACCATGAGACTTGATATCTCAATGCTTCTAATACCAAACCTGAGACCCGTCCTATAACATGAGATGTGATATCCAAATCCTTCCCCTTCCAAACCTTAGACCCTTCCGATAGCAGAGATGTGATATCTCAATGCTTATACCAAACCTGAGATCCTTCCTATAACATGAGATGTGATATCCAACTCCTTCCCATTCCAATCCTGAGACACTTCCTATAGCATGAGATGTGATATCTCACTGCTTATACCAAACCTGAGACCCTTCCTATAACATGAGATGTGATATCCAACTCCTTCCCGTTCCAAACCTGAGACCCTTCCTTTAGCATGAGATGTGATATCCAGCTCCTTCCCATTCCAATCCTGAGACACTTCCGATAGCATGAGATGTGATATCTCAATGCTTCTAATATCAAAACTGAGACCCTCCCTATAGCATGATATGTGATATCTAAGTCCTTCCCATTCCAATCCCGAGACCCTTCCTATAGCATGAGATGTGATATCTCAATGCTTCTACCAAACCTGAGACCCTTCCTTTAGCATGAGATGTGATATCCAACTCCTTCCCATTCCAATCCTGAGACCCTTCCTATAGCATGAGAGGTGATATCTCAATACTTCTAATACCAAACCTGAGATCCTTCCGATAACATGAGATGTGATATCTCAATACTTCTAATACCAAACCTGAGATCCATCCTATAACATGAGATGTGATATCCAAATCCTTCCCCTTCCAAACCTGAGACCCTCCCTTTAGCATGAGATGTGATATCCAACTCCTTCCCATTCCAATCCTGAGACCCTTCTGATAGCATAAGATATGATATCTCAATGCTTCTATACCAAACCTGAGATCCTTTCGATAGCATGAGATGTGATATCTCAATACTTCTAATACCAAACCTGAGATCCTTCTTATAACATGAGATGTGATATCCAAATCCTTATCTTCCAAACCTGAGACCCTCCCTTTAGCATGATATGTGATATCCAACTCCTTCCCATTCCAATCCTGAGACTCTTCTGATAGCATAAGATATGATATCTCAATGCTTCTATACCAAACCTGAGATCCTTCTGATAGCATGAGATGTGATATCTCAATACTTCTAATACCAAACCTGAGATCCTACCTCTAACATGAAATGTGATATCCAACTCTTTCCCCTTGCAAACCTGAGAGCCTTCCTATAGCATGAGATGTGATATCCAAGTCCTTCCCATTCCAATCCTGAGACCCTTCTTATAACATGAGATGTGATATCCAACTCCTTCCCATTCCAACCTGAGACCCTTCCTATAGCATGAGATGGGATATCCAACTCCTTCCAAATCCAATCCCGATACCCTTCCGATAGCATGAGATCTGATATCCCAATGCTTCTACCAAACCTGAGACCCATACTATGGCATGAGATGTGATATCAAACTCCTTCCCATTCTAATCCTGAGACCCTTCCTATAGCTTGAGATGTGATATCCAACTCCTTCCCATTCCAATTCTGAGACCCTTCCTATACCATGAGACTTGATATCTCAATGCTTCTAATACCAAACCTGAGACCCGTCCTATAACATGAGATGTGATATCCAAATCCTTCCCCTTCCAAACCTTAGACCCTTCCTTTATCATGAGATGTGATAGCCAACTCCTTCCCATTCAGATCTTGAGACCCTTCCGATATCATGAAATGTGATATCTCAATGCTTCTAATATCAAACTTGAGACCCTCCCTATAACATGAGATGGGAATATCCAACTCCTTCCCATTCCAATCCTGAGACCTTTCTGATAGCAGAGATGTGATATCTCAATGCTTATACCAAACCTGAGATCCTTCCTATAACATGAGATGTGATATCCAACTCCTTCCCATTCCAATCCTGAGACACTTCCTATAGCATGAGATGTGATATCTCACTGCTTATACCAAACCTGAGACCCTTCCTATAGCATGAGATGTGATATCCAACTCCTTCCCATTCCAATCCTGAGACCCTTCCTATAGCATGAGATGTGATATCTCAATGCTTCTAATATCAAACTTGAGACCCTCCCTATAGCATGAGATGTGATACCCAAGTCCTTCCCATTCCAATCCTGAGACACTTCCTATAGCATGAGATGTGATATCCAACTGCTTCCCATTCCAATCCTGAGACCCTTCCTATAGCATGAGATGTGATATCTCTATGCTTCTAATACCAAACCTGAGATCCTTCCTCTAACATGAAATGTGATATCCAACTCCTTCCCTTTCCAAACCTAAGAGCCTATCTATAGCATGAGATGTGATATCCAAGTCCTTCACATTCCAACCCTTAGACCCTTCCTACAGCATGCAATATGATATCTCAATGATTCTAATAACAAACCTGAGACCCGTCCTATAACATGAGATGGGATATTCAACTCCTTCCCATTCCAATCCTGAGACTCTTCCGATAGCAGAGATGTGATATCTCAATGCTTATACCAAACCTGAGACCCTTCCTATAACATGAGATGTGATATCCAAATCCTTCCCGTTCCAAACCTGAGACCCTTCCTTTAGCATGAGATGTGATATCTCAATGCCTCTAATACCAAACCTGAGATCCTTCCTCTAACATGAAATGTGATATCCAACTCCTTCACTTTCCAAACCTGAGAGCCTATCTATAGCATGAGATGTGATATCCAAGTCCTTCCCATTCCAATCCTTAGACCCTTCCTACAGCATGCAATATGATATCTCAATGATTCTAATAAAAAACCTGAGACCCGTCCTATAACATGAGATGGGATATCCAACTCCTTCCCATTCCAATTCTGAGACACTTCCGATAGCAGAGATGTGATATCTCAATGTTTATACCAAACCTGAGACAATTCCTATAACATGAGATGTGATATCCAACTCCTTCCCGTTCCAAACCTGAGACCCTTCCTTTAGCATGAGATGTGATATCCAGCTCCTTCCCATTCCAATCCTGAGACACTACCGATAGCATGAGATGTGATATCTCAATGCTTCTAATATCAAAACTGAGACCCTCCCTATAGCATGATATGTGATATCTAAGTCCTTCCCATTCCAATCCTGAGACCCTTCCTATAGCATGAGATGTGATATCTCAATGCTTCTACCAAACCTGAGACCCTTCCTTTAGCATGAGATGTGATATCCAACTCCTTCCGATTCCAATCCTGAGACCCTTCCTATAGCATGAGAGGTGATATCTCAATACTTCTAATACCAAACCTGAGATCCTTCCGATAACATGAGATGTGATATCTCAATACTTCTAATACCAAACCTGGGATCCATCCTATAACATGAGATGTGATATCCAAATCCTTCCCCTTCCAAACCTGAGACCCTCCCTTTAGCATGAGATGTGATATCCAACTCCTTCCCATTCCAATCCTGAGACCCTTCTGATAGCATAAGATATGATATCTCAATGCTTCTATACCAAACCTGAGATCCTTCCGATAGCATGAGATGTGATATCTCAATACTTCTAATACCAAACCTGAGATCCTTCCTATAACATGAGATGTGATATCCAAATCCTTATCTTCCAAACCTGAGACCCTCCCTTTAGCATGAGATGTGATATCCAACTCCTTCCCATTCCAATCCTGAGACTCTTCTGATAGCATAAGATATGATATCTCAATGCTTCTATACCAAACCTGAGATCCTTCTGATAGCATGAGATGTGATATCTCAATACTTCTAATACCAAACCTGAGATCCTACCTCTAACATGAAATGTGATATCCAACTCTTTTCCCTTGCAAACCTGAGAGCCTTCCTATAGCATGAGATGTGATATCCAAGTCCTTCCCATTCCAATCCTGAGACCCTTCCTATAACATGAGATGTGATATCCAACTCCTTCCCATTCCAACCTGAGACCCTTCCTATAGCATGAGATGGGATATCCAACTCCTTCCAAATCCAATCCCGATACCCTTCCGATAGCATGAGATCTGATATCCCAATGCTTCTACCAAACCTGAGACCCATACTATGGCATGAGATGTGATATCAAACTCCTTCCCATTCTAATCCTGAGACCCTTCCTATAGCTTGAGATGTGATATCCAACTCCTTCCCATTCCAATTCTGAGACCCTTCCTATACCATGAGACTTGATATCTCAATGCTTCTAATACCAAACCTGAGACCCGTCCTATAACATGAGATGTGATATCCAAATCCTTCCCCTTCCAAACCTTAGACCCTTCCTTTATCATGAGATGTGATAGCCAACTCCTTCCCATTCCAATCTTGAGACCCTTCCGATATCATGAAATGTGATATCTCAATGCTTCTAATATCAAACTTGAGACCCTCCCTATAGCATGAGATGTGATATCCAAGTCCTTCCCATTCCAATCCTGAGACCCTTCCTATAGCATGAGATGTGATATCTCAATGCTTCTAATACCAAACCTGAGACCCTTCTTATAACATGAGATGGGAATATCCAACTCCTTCCCATTCCAATCCTGAGACCCTTCCGATAGCAGAGATGTGATATCTCAATGCTTATACCAAACCTGAGATCCTTCCTATAACATGAGATGTGATATCCAACTCCTTCCCATTCCAATCCTGAGACACTTCCTATAGCATGAGATGTGATATCTCACTGCTTATACCAAACATGAGACCCTTCCCATAGCATGAAATGTGATATCCAACTCCTTCCCATTCCAATCCTCAGACCCTTCCTATAGCATGAGATGTGATATCTCAATGCTTCTAATATCAAACTTGAGACCCTACCTATAGCATGAGATGTGATATCCAAGTCCTTCCCATTCCAATCCTGAGACACTTCCTATAGCATGAGATGTGATATCTCAATGCTTCTAATACCAAACCTGAGACTCTTCCTATGACATGAGATGGGATATCCAACTCCTTCCCATTCCAATCCTGAGACCCTTTTGATAGCAGAGATGTGATATCTCAATGTTTATACCAAACCTGAGACCCTTCCTACGGCATGAGATGTCATATTCAACTCCTTCCCATTCCAATCCTGAGACCCTTCCTATAGCATGAGATGTGATATCCAACTCCTTCCCATTCCAATCCTGAGACCCTTCCTATAGCATGAGATGTGATGTCTCAATGCTTCTAATACCAAACCTGAGATCCTTCCTATAACATGAGATGTGATATCCAACTCCTTCCATTCCAATCCTGGACCCTTCCTATAGCATGAGATGTGATATTTCAATGCTTATACCAAACCTGAGACCCTTCCTATAGCATGAGATGTGATATCCAACTCCTTCCCATTCCAATCCTGAGACCCTTCCTATAGCCTGAGATGTGATATCTGAATGCCTCTAATACCAAACCTGAGATCCTTCCTCTAACATGAAATGTGATTTCCAACTCCTTCACTTTCCAAACCTGAGAGCCTATCTATAGCATGCGATGTGATATCCAAGTCCTTCCCATTCCAATCCTTAGACCCTTCCTACAGCATGCAATATGATATCTCAATGATTCTAATAAAAAACCTGAGACCCGTCCTATAACATGAGATGGATAACCAACTCCTTCCCATTCCAATCCTGAGACACTTCCGAAAGCAGAGATGTGATATCTCAATGTTTATACCAAACCTGAGACCCTTCCTATAACATGAGATGTGATATCCAACTCCTTCCCGTTCCAAACCTGAGACCCTTCCTTTAGCATGAGATGTGATATCCAGCTCCTTCCCATTCCAATCCTGAGACACTTCCGATAGCATGAGATGTGATATCTCAATGCTTCTAATATCAAAACTGAGACCCTCCCTATAGCATGATATGTGATATCTAAGTCCTTCCCATTCCAATCCTGAGACCCTTCCTATAGCATGAGATGTGATATCTCAATGCTTCTACCAAACCTGAGACCCTTCCTTTAGCATGAGATGTGATATCCAACTCCTTCCCATTCCAATCCTGAGACCCTTCCTATAGCATGAGAGGTGATATCTCAATACTTCTAATACCAAACCTGAGATCCTTCCGATAACATGAGATGTGATATCTCAATACTTCTAATACCAAACCTGAGATCCATCCTATAACATGAGATGTGATATCCAAATCCTTCCCCTTCCAAACCTGAGACCCTCCCTTTAGCATGAGATGTGATATCCAAATCCTTCCCATTCCAATCCTGAGACCCTTCTGATAGCATAAGATATGATATCTCAATGCTTCTATACCAAACCTGAGATCCTTCCGATAGCATGAGATGTGATATCTCAATACTTCTAATACCAAACCTGAGATCCTTCCTATAACATGAGATGTGATATCCAAATCCTTATCTTCCAAACCTGAGACCCTCCCTTTAGCATGAGATGTGATATCCAACTCCTTCCCATTCCAATCCTGAGACTCTTCTGATAGCATAAGATATGATATCTCAATGCTTCTATACCAAACCTGAGATCCTTCTGATAGCATGAGATGTGATATCTCAATACTTCTAATACCAAACCTGAGATCCTACCTCTAACATGAAATGTCATATCCAACTCTTTCCCCTTGCAAACCTGAGAGCCTTCCTATAGCATGAGATGTGATATCCAAGTCCTTCCCATTCCAATCCTGAGACCCTTCCTATAACATGAGATGTGATATCCAACTCCTTCCCATTCCAACCTGAGACCCTTCCTATAGCATGAGATGGGATATCCAACTCCTTCCAAATCCAATCCCGATACCCTTCCGATAGCATGAGATCTGATATCCCAATGCTTCTACCAAACCTGAGACCCATACTATGGCATGAGATGTGATATCAAACTCCTTCCCATTCTAATCCTGAGACCCTTCCTATAGCTTGAGATGTGATATCCAACTCCTTCCCATTCCAATTCTGAGACCCTTCCTATACCATGAGACTTGATATCTCAATGCTTCTAATACCAAACCTGAGACCCGTCCTATAACATGAGATGTGATATCCAAATCCTTCCCCTTCCAAACCTTAGACCCTTCCGATAGCAGAGATGTGATATCTCAATGCTTATACCAAACCTGAGATCCTTCCTATAACATGAGATGTGATATCCAACTCCTTCCCATTCCAATCCTGAGACACTTCCTATAGCATGAGATGTGATATCTCACTGCTTATACCAAACCTGAGACCCTTCCTATAGCATGAGATGTGATATCCAACTCCTTCCCATTCCAATCCTGAGACCCTTCCTATAGCATGAGATGTGATATCTCAATGCTTCTAATATCAAACTTGAGACCCTCCCTATAGCATGAGATGTGATACCCAAGTCCTTCCCATTCCAATCCTGAGACACTTCCTATAGCATGAGATGTGATATCTCAATGCTTCTAATACCAAACCTGAGACTCTTCCTATAACATGAGATGGGATATCCAACTCCTTTCCATTCCAATCCTGAGACCCTTTCGATAGCAGAGATGTGATATCTCAATGTTTATACCAAACCTGAGACCCTTCCTACGGCATGAGATGTCATATTCAACTCCTTCCCATTCCAATCCTGAGACCCTTCCTATAGCATGAGATGTGATATCCAACTCCTTCCCATTCCAATCATGAGACCCTTCCTATAGCATGAGATGTGATGTCTCAATGCTTCTAATACCAAACCTGAGATCCTTCCTATAACATGAGATGTGATATCCAACTCCTTCCATTCCAATCCTGGACCCTTACTATAGCATGAGATGTGATATCTCAATGCTTATACCAAACCTGAGACCCTTCCTATAGCATGAGATGTGATATCCAACTCCTTCCCATTCCAATCCTGAGACCCTTCCTATAGCCTGAGATGTGATATCTCAATGCCTCTAATACCAAACCTGAGATCCTTCCTCTAACATGAAATGTGATATCCAACTCCTTCACTTTCCAAACCTGAGAGCCTATCTATAGCATGAGATGTGATATCCAAGTCCTTCCCATTCCAATCCTTAGACCCTTCCTACAGCATGCAATATGATATCTCAATGATTCTAATAAAAAACCTGAGACCCGTCCTATAACATGAGATGGGATATCCAACTCCTTCCCATTCCAATTCTGAGACACTTCCGATAGCAGAGATGTGATATCTCAATGTTTATACCAAACCTGAGACCCTTCCTATAACATGAGATGTGATATCCAACTCCTTCCCGTTCCAAACCTGAGACCCTTCCTTTAGCATGAGATGTGATATCCAGCTCCTTCCCATTCCAATCCTGAGACACTTCCGATAGCATGAGATGTGATATCTCAATGCTTCTAATATCAAAACTGAGACCCTCCCTATAGCATGATATGTGATATCTAAGTCCTTCCCATTCCAATCCTGAGACCCTTCCTATAGCATGAGATGTGATATCTCAATGCTTCTACCAAACCTGAGACCCTTCCTTTAGCATGAGATGTGATATCCAACTCCTTCCGATTCCAATCCTGAGACCCTTCCTATAGCATGAGAGGTGATATCTCAATACTTCTAATACCAAACCTGAGATCCTTCCGATAACATGAGATGTGATATCTCAATACTTCTAATACCAAACCTGGGATCCATCCTATAACATGAGATGTGATATCCAAATCCTTCCCCTTCCAAACCTGAGACCCTCCCTTTAGCATGAGATGTGATATCCAACTCCTTCCCATTCCAATCCTGAGACCCTTCTGATAGCATAAGATATGATATCTCAATGCTTCTATACCAAACCTGAGATCCTTCCGATAGCATGAGATGTGATATCTCAATACTTCTAATACCAAACCTGAGATCCTTCCTATAACATGAGATGTGATATCCAAATCCTTATCTTCCAAACCTGAGACCCTCCCTTTAGCATGAGATGTGATATCCAACTCCTTCCCATTCCAATCCTGAGACTCTTCTGATAGCATAAGATATGATATCTCAATGCTTCTATACTAAACCTGAGATCCTTCTGATAGCATGAGATGTGATATCTCAATACTTCTAATACCAAACCTGAGATCCTACCTCTAACATGAAATGTGATATCCAACTCTTTCCCCTTGCAAACCTGAGAGCCTTCCTATAGCATGAGATGTGATATCCAAGTCCTTCCCATTCCAATCCTGAGACCCATCCTATAACATGAGATGTGATATCCAACTCCTTCCCATTCCAACCTGAGACCCTTCCTATAGCATGAGATGGGATATCCAACTCCTTCCAAATCCAATCCCGATACCCTTCCGATAGCATGAGATCTGATATCCCAATGCTTCTACCAAACCTGAGACCCATACTATGGCATGAGATGTGATATCAAACTCCTTCCCATTCTAATCCTGAGACCCTTCCTATAGCTTGAGATGTGATATCCAACTCCTTCCCATTCCAATTCTGAGACCCTTCCTTTATCATGAGATGTGATATCTCAATGCTTCTAATACCAAACCTGAGACCCGTCCTATAACATGAGATGTGATATCCAAATCCTTCCCCTTCCAAACCTTAGACCCTTCCTTTATCATGAGATGTGATAGCCAACTCCTTCCCATTCCAATCTTGAGACCCTTCCGATATCATGAAATGTGATATCTCAATGCTTCTAATATCAAACTTGAGACCCTCCCTATAACATGAGATGGGAATATCCAACTCCTTCCCATTCCAATCCTGAGACCCTTCCGATAGCACAGATGTGATATCTCAATGCTTATACCAAACCTGAGATCCTTCCTATAACATGAGATGTGATATCCAACTCCTTCCCATTCCAATCCTGAGACACTTCCTATAGCATGAGATGTGATATCTCACTGCTTATACCAAACCTGAGACCCTTCCTATAGCATGAGATGTGATATCCAACTCCTTCCCATTCCAATCCTGAGACCCTTCCTATAGCATGAGATGTGATATCTCAATGCTTCTAATATCAAACTTGAGACCCTCCCTATAGCATGAGATGTGATACCCAAGTCCTTCCCATTCCAATCCTGAGACACTTCCTATAGCATGAGATGTGATATCCAACTGCTTCCCATTCCAATCCTGAGACCCTTCCTATAGCATGAGATGTGATATCTCTATGCTTCTAATACCAAACCTGAGATCCTTCCTCTAACATGAAATGTGATATCCAACTCCTTCCCTTTCCAAACCTAAGAGCCTATCTATAGCATGAGATGTGATATCCAAGTCCTTCACATTCCAACCCTTAGACCCTTCCTACAGCATGCAATATGATATCTCAATGATTCTAATAACAAACCTGAGACCCGTCCTATAACATGAGATGGGATATTCAACTCCTTCCCATTCCAATCCTGAGACTCTTCCGATAGCAGAGATGTGATATCTCAATGCTTATACCAAACCTGAGACCCTTCCTATAACATGAGAAGTGATATCCAAATCCTTCCCGTTCCAAACCTGAGACCCTTCCTTTAGCATGAGATGTGATATCCAGCTCCTTCCCATTCCAATCCTGAGACACTTCCGATAGCATGAGATGTGATATCTCAATGCTTCTAATATCAAAACTGAGACCCTCCCTATAGCATGATATGTGATATCTAAGTCCTTCCCATTCCAATCCTGAGACCCTCCCTATAGCATGAGATGTGATATCCAACTCCTTCCCATTCCAATCCTGAGACCCTTCCTATAGCATGAGATATGATATCTCAATACTTCTAATACCAAACGTGAGATCCTTCCGATAACATGAGATGTGATATCCAAATCCTTCCCCTTCCAAACCTGAGACCCTCCCTTTAGCATGAGATGTGATATCCAACTCCTTCCTATTCCAATCCTGAGACTCTTCTGATAGCATGAGATGTGATATCTCAATGCTTCTAATACCAAACCTGAGATCCTTCCGATAGCATGAGATGTGATATCTCAATGCTTCTAATACCAAACCTGAGATCCTTCCTATAACATGAGATGTGATATCCAAATCCTTCCCCTTCCAAACCTGAGACCCTCCCTTTAGCATGAGATGTGATATCCAACTCCTTCCCATTCCATTCCTGAGACCCTTCTGATAGCATGAGATGTGATATCTCAATGCCTCTAATACCAAACCTGAGATCCTACCTCTAACATGAAATGTGATATCCAACTCTTTCCCCTTCCAAACCTGAGAGCCTTCCTATAGCATGAGATGTGATATCCAAGTCCTTCCCATTCCAATCCTGAGACCCTTCCTATAGCTTGAGATGTGATATCCAACTCCTTCCCATTCCAATTCTGAGACCCTTCCTATACTATGAGACTTGATATCTCAATGCTTCTAATACCAAACCTGAGAACCGTAATATAACATGAGATGTGATATCCAAATCCTTCCCCTTCCAAACCTTAGACCCTTCCTTTATCATGAGATGTGATATCCAACTCCTTCCCATTCCAATCCTGAGACCCTTCCGATATCATGAGATGTGATATCTCAAAGCTTCTAATATCAAACTTGAGACCCTCCCTATAGCATGAGATGTGATATCCAAGTCCTTCCCATTCCAATCCTGAGACCCTTCCTATAGCATGAGTTGTGATATCTCAATGCTTCTAATACCAAACCTGAGACCCTTCTTATAACATGAGATGGGAATATCCAACTCCTTCCCATTCCAATCCTGAGACCCTTCCGATAGCAGAGATCTGATATCTCAATGCTTATACCAAACCTGAGATCCTTCCTATAACATGAGATGTGATATCCAACTCCTTCCCATTCCAATCCTGAGACACTTCCTATAGCATGAGATGTGATATCTCACTGCTTATACCAAACCTGAGACCCTTCCCATAGCATGAGCTGTGATATCCAACTCCTTCCCATTCCAATCCTCAGACCCTTCCTATAGCATGAGATGTGATATCTCAATGCTTCTAATATCAAACTTGAGACCCTACCTATAGCATGAGATGTGATATCCAAGTCCTTCCCATTCCAATCCTGAGACACTTCCTATAGCATGAGATGTGATATCTCAATGCTTCTAATACCAAACCTGAGACTCTTCCTATAACATGAGATGGGATATCCAACTCCTTCCCATTCCAATCCTGAGACCCTTTTGATAGCAGAGATGTGATATCTCAATGTTTATACCAAACCTGAGACCCTTCCTACAGCATGAGATGTCATATTCAACTCCTTCCCATTCCAATCCTGAGACCCTTCTGATAGCATAAGATATGATATCTCAATGCTTCTATACCAAACCTGAGATCCTTCCGATAGCATGAGATGTGATGTCTCAATGCTTCTAATACCAAACCTGAGATCCTTCCTATAACATGAGATGTGATATCCAACTCCTTCCATTCCAATCCTGGACCCTTCCTATAGCATGAGATGTGATCTCAATGCTTATACCAAACCTGAGACCCTTCCTATAGCATGAGATGTGATATCCAACTCCTTCCCATTCCAATCCTGAGACCCTTCCTATAGCCTGAGATGTGATATCTGAATGCCTCTAATACCAAACCTGAGATCCTTCCTCTAACATGAAATATGATATCCAACTCCTTCACTTTCCAAACCTGAGAGCCTATCTATAGCATGAGATGTGATATCCAAGTCCTTCCCATTCCAATCCTTAGACCCTTCCTACAGCATGCAATATGATATCTCAATGATTCTAATAAAAAACCTGAGACCCGTCCTATAACATGAGATGGGATATCCAACTCCTTCCCATTCCAATCCTGAGACACTTCCGATAGCAGAGATGTGATATCTCAATGTTTATACCAAACCTGAGACCCTTCCTATAACATGAGATGTGATATCCAACTCCTTCCCGTTCCAAACCTGAGACCCTTCCTTTAGCATGAGATGTGATATCCAGCTCCTTCCCATTCCAATCCTGAGACACTTCCGATAGCATGAGATGTGATATCTCAATGCTTCTAATATCAAAACTGAGACCCTCCCTATAGCATGATATGTGATATCTAAGTCCTTCCCATTCCAATCCTGAGACCCTTCCTATAGCATGAGATGTGATATCTCAATGCTTCTACCAAACCTGAGACCCTTCCTTTAGCATGAGATGTGATATCCAACTCCTTCCCATTCCAATCCTGAGACCCTTCCTATAGCATGAGAGGTGATATCTCAATACTTCTAATACCAAACCTGAGATCCTTCCGATAACATGAGATGTGATATCTCAATACTTCTAATACCAAACCTGAGATCCATCCTATAACATGAGATGTGATATCCAAATCCTTCCCCTTCCAAACCTGAGACCCTCCCTTTAGCATGAGATGTGATATCCAACTCCTTCCCATTCCAATCCTGAGACTCTTCTGATAGCATAAGATATGATATCTCAATGCTTCTATACCAAACCTGAGATCCTTCTGATAGCATGAGATGTGATATCTCAATACTTCTAATACCAAACCTGAGATCCTACCTCTAACATGAAATGTGATATCCAACTCTTTCCCCTTGCAAACCTGAGAGCCTTCCTATAGCATGAGATGTGATATCCAAGTCCTTCCCATTCCAATCCTGAGACCCTTCCTATAACATGAGATGTGATATCCAACTCCTTCCCATTCCAACCTGAGACCCTTCCTATAGCATGAGATGGGATATCCAACTCCTTCCAAATCCAATCCCGATACCCTTCCGATAGCATGAGATCTGATATCCCAATGCTTCTACCAAACCTGAGACCCATACTATGGCATGAGATGTGATATCAAACTCCTTCCCATTCTAATCCTGAGACCCTTCCTATAGCTTGAGATGTGATATCCAACTCCTTCCCATTCCAATTCTGAGACCCTTCCTATACCATGAGACTTGATATCTCAATGCTTCTAATACCAAACCTGAGACCCGTCCTATAACATGAGATGTGATATCCAAATCCTTCCCCTTCCAAACCTTAGACCCTTCCGATAGCAGACATGTGATATCTCAATGCTTATACCAAACCTGAGATCCTTCCTATAACATGAGATGTGATATCCAACTCCTTCCCATACCAATCCTGAGACCCTTCCTATAGCATGAGATGTGATATCTCAATGCTTCTAATATCAAACTTGAGACCCTCCCTATAGCATGAGATGTGATACCCAAGTCCTTCCCATTCCAATCCTGAGACACTTCCTATAGCATGAGATGTGATATCTCAATGCTTCTAATACCAAACCTGAGACTCTTCCTATAACATGAGATGGGATATCCAACTCCTTTCCATTCCAATCCTGAGACCCTATCGATAGCAGAGATGTGATATCTCAATGTTTATACCAAACCTGAGACCCTCCCTACGGCATGAGATGTCATATACAACTCCTTCCCATTCCAATCCTGAGACACTTCCTATAGCATGAGATGTGATATCTCAAGACCCTTCCTATAGCATGAGATGTGATATCCAACTCCTTCCCATTCCAATCCTGAGACCCTTCCTATAGCCTGAGATGTGATATCTGAATGCCTCTAATACCAAACCTGAGATCCTTCCTCTAACATGAAATGTGATATCCAACTCCTTCACTTTCCAAACCTGAGAGCCTATCTATAGCATGAGATGTGATATCCAAGTCCTTCCCATTCCAATCCTTAGACCCTTCCTACAGCATGCAATATGATATCTCAATGATTCTAATAAAAAACCTGAGACCCGTCCTATAACATGAGATGGATATCCAACTCCTTCCCATTCCAATCCTGAGACACTTCCGAAAGCAGAGATGTGATATCTCAATGTTTATACCAAACCTGAGACCCTTCCTATAACATGAGATGTGATATCCAACTCCTTCCCGTTCCAAACCTGAGACCCTTCCTTTAGCATGAGATGTGATATCCAGCTCCTTCCCATTCCAATCCTGAGACACTTCCGATAGCATGAGATGTGATATCTCAATGCTTCTAATATCAAAACTGAGACCCTCCCTATAGCATGATATGTGATATCTAAGTCCTTCCCATTCCAATCCTGAGACCCTTCCTATAGCATGAGATGTGATATCTCAATGCTTCTACCAAACCTGAGACCCTTCCTTTAGCATGAGATGTGATATCCAACTCCTTCCCATTCCAATCCTGAGACCCTTCCTATAGCATGAGAGGTGATATCTCAATACTTCTAATACCAAACCTGAGATCCTTCCGATAACATGAGATGTGATATCTCAATACTTCTAATACCAAACCTGAGATCCATCCTATAACATGAGATGTGATATCCAAATCCTTCCCCTTCCAAACCTGAGACCCTCCCTTTAGCATGAGATGTGATATCCAAATCCTTCCCATTCCAATCCTGAGACCCTTCTGATAGCATAAGATATGATATCTCAATGCTTCTATACCAAACCTGAGATCCTTCCGATAGCATGAGATGTGATATCTCAATACTTCTAAACAAACCTGAGATCCTTCCTATAACATGAGATGTGATATCCTAATCCTTATCTTCCAAACCTGAGACCCTCCCTTTAGCATGAGATGTGATATCCAACTCCTTCCCATTCCAATCCTGAGACTCTTCTGATAGCATAAGATATGATATCTCAATGCTTCTATACCAAACCTGAGATCCTTCTGATAGCATGAGATGTGATATCTCAATACTTCTAATACCAAACCTGAGATCCTACCTCTAACATAAAATGTGATATCCAACTCTTTCCCCTTGCAAACCTGAGAGCCTTCCTATAGCATGAGATGTGATATCCAAGTCCTTCCCATTCCAATCCTGAGACCCTTCCTATAACATGAGATGTGATATCCAACTCCTTCCGATTCCAACCTGAGACCCTTCCTATAGCATGAGATGGGATATCCAACTCCTTCCAAATCCAATCCCGATACCCTTCCGATAGCATGAGATCTGATATCCCAATGCTTCTACCAAACCTGAGACCCATACTATGGCATGAGATGTGATATCAAACTCCTTCCCATTCTAATCCTGAGACCCTTCCTATAGCTTGAGATGTGATATCCAACTCCTTCCCATTCCAATTCTGAGACCCTTCCTATACCATGAGACTTGATATCTCAATGCTTCTAATACCAAACCTGAGACCCGTCCTATAACATGAGATGTGATATCCAAATCCTTCCCCTTCCAAACCTTAGACCCTTCCGATAGCAGAGATGTGATATCTCAATGCTTATACCAAACCTGAGATCCTTCCTATAACATGAGATGTGATATCCAACTCCTTCCCATTCCAATCCTGAGACACTTCCTATAGCATGAGATGTGATATCTCACTGCTTATACCAAACCTGAGACCCTTCCTATAGCATGAGATGTGATATCCAACTCCTTCCCATTCCAATCCTGAGACCCTTCCTATAGCATGAGATGTGATATCTCAATGCTTCTAATATCAAACTTGAGACCCTCCCTATAGCATGAGATGTGATATCCAACTCCTTCCCATTCCAACCTGAGACCCTTCCTATAGCATGAGATGGGATATCCAACTCCTTCCAAATCCAATCCCGATACCCTTCCGATAGCATGAGATCTGATATCCCAATGCTTCTACCAAACCTGAGACCCATACTATGGCATGAGATGTGATATCAAACTCCTTCCCATTCTAATCCTGAGACCCTTCCTATAGCTTGAGATGTGATATCCAACTCCTTCCCATTCCAATTCTGAGACCCTTCCTATACCATGAGACTTGATATCTCAATGCTTCTAATACCAAACCTGAGACCCGTCCTATAACATGAGATGTGATATCCAAATCCTTCCCCTTCCAAACCTTAGACCCTTCCGATAGCAGAGATGTGATATCTCAATGCTTATACCAAACCTGAGATCCTTCCTATAACATGAGATGTGATATCCAACTCCTTCCCATTCCAATCCTGAGACACTTCCTATAGCATGAGATGTGATATCTCACTGCTTATACCAAACCTGAGACCCTTCCTATAACATGAGATGTGATATCCAACTCCTTCCCGTTCCAAACCTGAGACCCTTCCTTTAGCATGAGATGTGATATCCAGCTCCTTCCCATTCCAATCCTGAGACACTTCCGATAGCATGAGATGTGATATCTCAATGCTTCTAATATCAAAACTGAGACCCTCCCTATAGCATGATATGTGATATCTAAGTCCTTCCCATTCCAATCCCGAGACCCTTCCTATAGCATGAGATGTGATATCTCAATGCTTCTACCAAACCTGAGACCCTTCCTTTAGCATGAGATGTGATATCCAACTCCTTCCCATTCCAATCCTGAGACCCTTCCTATAGCATGAGAGGTGATATCTCAATACTTCTAATACCAAACCTGAGATCCTTCCGATAACATGAGATGTGATATCTCAATACTTCTAATACCAAACCTGAGATCCATCCTATAACATGAGATGTGATATCCAAATCCTTCCCCTTCCAAACCTGAGACCCTCCCTTTAGCATGAGATGTGATATCCAACTCCTTCCCATTCCAATCCTGAGACCCTTCTGATAGCATAAGATATGATATCTCAATGCTTCTATACCAAACCTGAGATCCTTTCGATAGCATGAGATGTGATATCTCAATACTTCTAATACCAAACCTGAGATCCTTCTTATAACATGAGATGTGATATCCAAATCCTTATCTTCCAAACCTGAGACCCTCCCTTTAGCATGATATGTGATATCCAACTCCTTCCCATTCCAATCCTGAGACTCTTCTGATAGCATAAGATATGATATCTCAATGCTTCTATACCAAACCTGAGATCCTTCTGATAGCATGAGATGTGATATCTCAATACTTCTAATACCAAACCTGAGATCCTACCTCTAACATGAAATGTGATATCCAACTCTTTCCCCTTGCAAACCTGAGAGCCTTCCTATAGCATGAGATGTGATATCCAAGTCCTTCCCATTCCAATCCTGAGACCCTTCTTATAACATGAGATGTGATATCCAACTCCTTCCCATTCCAACCTGAGACCCTTCCTATAGCATGAGATGGGATATCCAACTCCTTCCAAATCCAATCCCGATACCCTTCCGATAGCATGAGATCTGATATCCCAATGCTTCTACCAAACCTGAGACCCATACTATGGCATGAGATGTGATATCAAACTCCTTCCCATTCTAATCCTGAGACCCTTCCTATAGCTTGAGATGTGATATCCAACTCCTTCCCATTCCAATTCTGAGACCCTTCCTATACCATGAGACTTGATATCTCAATGCTTCTAATACCAAACCTGAGACCCGTCCTATAACATGAGATGTGATATCCAAATCCTTCCCCTTCCAAACCTTAGACCCTTCCTTTATCATGAGATGTGATAGCCAACTCCTTCCCATTCAGATCTTGAGACCCTTCCGATATCATGAAATGTGATATCTCAATGCTTCTAATATCAAACTTGAGACCCTCCCTATAACATGAGATGGGAATATCCAACTCCTTCCCATTCCAATCCTGAGACCTTTCTGATAGCAGAGATGTGATATCTCAATGCTTATACCAAACCTGAGATCCTTCCTATAACATGAGATGTGATATCCAACTCCTTCCCATTCCAATCCTGAGACACTTCCTATAGCATGAGATGTGATATCTCACTGCTTATACCAAACCTGAGACCCTTCCTATAGCATGAGATGTGATATCCAACTCCTTCCCATTCCAATCCTGAGACCCTTCCTATAGCATGAGATGTGATATCTCAATGCTTCTAATATCAAACTTGAGACCCTCCCTATAGCATGAGATGTGATACCCAAGTCCTTCCCATTCCAATCCTGAGACACTTCCTATAGCATGAGATGTGATATCCAACTGCTTCCCATTCCAATCCTGAGACCCTTCCTATAGCATGAGATGTGATATCTCTATGCTTCTAATACCAAACCTGAGATCCTTCCTCTAACATGAAATGTGATATCCAACTCCTTCCCTTTCCAAACCTAAGAGCCTATCTATAGCATGAGATGTGATATCCAAGTCCTTCACATTCCAACCCTTAGACCCTTCCTACAGCATGCAATATGATATCTCAATGATTCTAATAACAAACCTGAGACCCGTCCTATAACATGAGATGGGATATTCAACTCCTTCCCATTCCAATCCTGAGACTCTTCCGATAGCAGAGATGTGATATCTCAATGCTTATACCAAACCTGAGACCCTTCCTATAACATGAGATGTGATATCCAAATCCTTCCCGTTCCAAACCTGAGACCCTTCCTTTAGCATGAGATGTGATATCTCAATGCCTCTAATACCAAACCTGAGATCCTTCCTCTAACATGAAATGTGATATCCAACTCCTTCACTTTCCAAACCTGAGAGCCTATCTATAGCATGAGATGTGATATCCAAGTCCTTCCCATTCCAATCCTTAGACCCTTCCTACAGCATGCAATATGATATCTCAATGATTCTAATAAAAAACCTGAGACCCGTCCTATAACATGAGATGGGATATCCAACTCCTTCCCATTCCAATTCTGAGACACTTCCGATAGCAGAGATGTGATATCTCAATGTTTATACCAAACCTGAGACAATTCCTATAACATGAGATGTGATATCCAACTCCTTCCCGTTCCAAACCTGAGACCCTTCCTTTAGCATGAGATGTGATATCCAGCTCCTTCCCATTCCAATCCTGAGACACTACCGATAGCATGAGATGTGATATCTCAATGCTTCTAATATCAAAACTGAGACCCTCCCTATAGCATGATATGTGATATCTAAGTCCTTCCCATTCCAATCCTGAGACCCTTCCTGTAGCATGAGATGTGATATCTCAATGCTTCTACCAAACCTGAGACCCTTCCTTTAGCATGAGATGTGATATCCAACTCCTTCCGATTCCAATCCTGAGACCCTTCCTATAGCATGAGAGGTGATATCTCAATACTTCTAATACCAAACCTGAGATCCTTCCGATAACATGAGATGTGATATCTCAATACTTCTAATACCAAACCTGGGATCCATCCTATAACATGAGATGTGATATCCAAATCCTTCCCCTTCCAAACCTGAGACCCTCCCTTTAGCATGAGATGTGATATCCAACTCCTTCCCATTCCAATCCTGAGACCCTTCTGATAGCATAAGATATGATATCTCAATGCTTCTATACCAAACCTGAGATCCTTCCGATAGCATGAGATGTGATATCTCAATACTTCTAATACCAAACCTGAGATCCTTCCTATAACATGAGATGTGATATCCAAATCCTTATCTTCCAAACCTGAGACCCTCCCTTTAGCATGAGATGTGATATCCAACTCCTTCCCATTCCAATCCTGAGACTCTTCTGATAGCATAAGATATGATATCTCAATGCTTCTATACCAAACCTGAGATCCTTCTGATAGCATGAGATGTGATATCTCAATACTTCTAATACCAAACCTGAGATCCTACCTCTAACATGAAATGTGATATCCAACTCTTTTCCCTTGCAAACCTGAGAGCCTTCCTATAGCATGAGATGTGATATCCAAGTCCTTCCCATTCCAATCCTGAGACCCTTCCTATAACATGAGATGTGATATCCAACTCCTTCCCATTCCAACCTGAGACCCTTCCTATAGCATGAGATGGGATATCCAACTCCTTCCAAATCCAATCCCGATACCCTTCCGATAGCATGAGATCTGATATCCCAATGCTTCTACCAAACCTGAGACCCATACTATGGCATGAGATGTGATATCAAACTCCTTCCCATTCTAATCCTGAGACCCTTCCTATAGCTTGAGATGTGATATCCAACTCCTTCCCATTCCAATTCTGAGACCCTTCCTATACCATGAGACTTGATATCTCAATGCTTCTAATACCAAACCTGAGACCCGTCCTATAACATGAGATGTGATATCCAAATCCTTCCCCTTCCAAACCTTAGACCCTTCCTTTATCATGAGATGTGATAGCCAACTCCTTCCCATTCCAATCTTGAGACCCTTCCGATATCATGAAATGTGATATCTCAATGCTTCTAATATCAAACTTGAGACCCTCCCTATAGCATGAGATGTGATATCCAAGTCCTTCCCATTCCAATCCTGAGACCCTTCCTATAGCATGAGATGTGATATCTCAATGCTTCTAATACCAAACCTGAGACCCTTCTTATAACATGAGATGGGAATATCCAACTCCTTCCCATTCCAATCCTGAGACCCTTCCGATAGCAGAGATGTGATATCTCAATGCTTATACCAAACCTGAGATCCTTCCTATAACATGAGATGTGATATCCAACTCCTTCCCATTCCAATCCTGAGACACTTCCTATAGCATGAGATGTGATATCTCACTGCTTATACCAAACATGAGACCCTTCCCATAGCATGAAATGTGATATCCAACTCCTTCCCATTCCAATCCTCAGACCCTTCCTATAGCATGAGATGTGATATCTCAATGCTTCTAATATCAAACTTGAGACCCTACCTATAGCATGAGATGTGATATCCAAGTCCTTCCCATTCCAATCCTGAGACACTTCCTATAGCATGAGATGTGATATCTCAATGCTTCTAATACCAAACCTGAGACTCTTCCTATGACATGAGATGGGATATCCAACTCCTTCCCATTCCAATCCTGAGACCCTTTTGATAGCAGAGATGTGATATCTCAATGTTTATACCAAACCTGAGACCCTTCCTACGGCATGAGATGTCATATTCAACTCCTTCCCATTCCAATCCTGAGACCCTTCCTATAGCATGAGATGTGATATCCAACTCCTTCCCATTCCAATCCTGAGACCCTTCCTATAGCATGAGATGTGATGTCTCAATGCTTCTAATACCAAACCTGAGATCCTTCCTATAACATGAGATGTGATATCCAACTCCTTCCATTCCAATCCTGGACCCTTCCTATAGCATGAGATGTGATATTTCAATGCTTATACCAAACCTGAGACCCTTCCTATAGCATGAGATGTGATATCCAACTCCTTCCCATTCCAATCCTGAGACCCTTCCTATAGCCTGAGATGTGATATCTGAATGCCTCTAATACCAAACCTGAGATCCTTCCTCTAACATGAAATGTGATTTCCAACTCCTTCACTTTCCAAACCTGAGAGCCTATCTATAGCATGCGATGTGATATCCAAGTCCTTCCCATTCCAATCCTTAGACCCTTCCTACAGCATGCAATATGATATCTCAATGATTCTAATAAAAAACCTGAGACCCGTCCTATAACATGAGATGGATAACCAACTCCTTCCCATTCCAATCCTGAGACACTTCCGAAAGCAGAGATGTGATATCTCAATGTTTATACCAAACCTGAGACCCTTCCTATAACATGAGATGTGATATCCAACTCCTTCCCGTTCCAAACCTGAGACCCTTCCTTTAGCATGAGATGTGATATCCAGCTCCTTCCCATTCCAATCCTGAGACACTTCCGATAGCATGAGATGTGATATCTCAATGCTTCTAATATCAAAACTGAGACCCTCCCTATAGCATGATATGTGATATCTAAGTCCTTCCCATTCCAATCCTGAGACCCTTCCTATAGCATGAGATGTGATATCTCAATGCTTCTACCAAACCTGAGACCCTTCCTTTAGCATGAGATGTGATATCCAACTCCTTCCCATTCCAATCCTGAGACCCTTCCTATAGCATGAGAGGTGATATCTCAATACTTCTAATACCAAACCTGAGATCCTTCCGATAACATGAGATGTGATATCTCAATACTTCTAATACCAAACCTGAGATCCATCCTATAACATGAGATGTGATATCCAAATCCTTCCCCTTCCAAACCTGAGACCCTCCCTTTAGCATGAGATGTGATATCCAAATCCTTCCCATTCCAATCCTGAGACCCTTCTGATAGCATAAGATATGATATCTCAATGCTTCTATACCAAACCTGAGATCCTTCCGATAGCATGAGATGTGATATCTCAATACTTCTAATACCAAACCTGAGATCCTTCCTATAACATGAGATGTGATATCCAAATCCTTATCTTCCAAACCTGAGACCCTCCCTTTAGCATGAGATGTGATATCCAACTCCTTCCCATTCCAATCCTGAGACTCTTCTGATAGCATAAGATATGATATCTCAATGCTTCTATACCAAACCTGAGATCCTTCTGATAGCATGAGATGTGATATCTCAATACTTCTAATACCAAACCTGAGATCCTACCTCTAACATGAAATGTCATATCCAACTCTTTCCCCTTGCAAACCTGAGAGCCTTCCTATAGCATGAGATGTGATATCCAAGTCCTTCCCATTCCAATCCTGAGACCCTTCCTATAACATGAGATGTGATATCCAACTCCTTCCCATTCCAACCTGAGACCCTTCCTATAGCATGAGATGGGATATCCAACTCCTTCCAAATCCAATCCCGATACCCTTCCGATAGCATGAGATCTGATATCCCAATGCTTCTACCAAACCTGAGACCCATACTATGGCATGAGATGTGATATCAAACTCCTTCCCATTCTAATCCTGAGACCCTTCCTATAGCTTGAGATGTGATATCCAACTCCTTCCCATTCCAATTCTGAGACCCTTCCTATACCATGAGACTTGATATCTCAATGCTTCTAATACCAAACCTGAGACCCGTCCTATAACATGAGATGTGATATCCAAATCCTTCCCCTTCCAAACCTTAGACCCTTCCGATAGCAGAGATGTGATATCTCAATGCTTATACCAAACCTGAGATCCTTCCTATAACATGAGATGTGATATCCAACTCCTTCCCATTCCAATCCTGAGACACTTCCTATAGCATGAGATGTGATATCTCACTGCTTATACCAAACCTGAGACCCTTCCTATAGCATGAGATGTGATATCCAACTCCTTCCCATTCCAATCCTGAGACCCTTCCTATAGCATGAGATGTGATATCTCAATGCTTCTAATATCAAACTTGAGACCCTCCCTATAGCATGAGATGTGATACCCAAGTCCTTCCCATTCCAATCCTGAGACACTTCCTATAGCATGAGATGTGATATCTCAATGCTTCTAATACCAAACCTGAGACTCTTCCTATAACATGAGATGGGATATCCAACTCCTTTCCATTCCAATCCTGAGACCCTTTCGATAGCAGAGATGTGATATCTCAATGTTTATACCAAACCTGAGACCCTTCCTACGGCATGAGATGTCATATTCAACTCCTTCCCATTCCAATCCTGAGACCCTTCCTATAGCATGAGATGTGATATCCAACTCCTTCCCATTCCAATCATGAGACCCTTCCTATAGCATGAGATGTGATGTCTCAATGCTTCTAATACCAAACCTGAGATCCTTCCTATAACATGAGATGTGATATCCAACTCCTTCCATTCCAATCCTGGACCCTTACTATAGCATGAGATGTGATATCTCAATGCTTATACCAAACCTGAGACCCTTCCTATAGCATGAGATGTGATATCCAACTCCTTCCCATTCCAATCCTGAGACCCTTCCTATAGCCTGAGATGTGATATCTCAATGCCTCTAATACCAAACCTGAGATCCTTCCTCTAACATGAAATGTGATATCCAACTCCTTCACTTTCCAAACCTGAGAGCCTATCTATAGCATGAGATGTGATATCCAAGTCCTTCCCATTCCAATCCTTAGACCCTTCCTACAGCATGCAATATGATATCTCAATGATTCTAATAAAAAACCTGAGACCCGTCCTATAACATGAGATGGGATATCCAACTCCTTCCCATTCCAATTCTGAGACACTTCCGATAGCAGAGATGTGATATCTCAATGTTTATACCAAACCTGAGACCCTTCCTATAACATGAGATGTGATATCCAACTCCTTCCCGTTCCAAACCTGAGACCCTTCCTTTAGCATGAGATGTGATATCCAGCTCCTTCCCATTCCAATCCTGAGACACTTCCGATAGCATGAGATGTGATATCTCAATGCTTCTAATATCAAAACTGAGACCCTCCCTATAGCATGATATGTGATATCTAAGTCCTTCCCATTCCAATCCTGAGACCCTTCCTATAGCATGAGATGTGATATCTCAATGCTTCTACCAAACCTGAGACCCTTCCTTTAGCATGAGATGTGATATCCAACTCCTTCCGATTCCAATCCTGAGACCCTTCCTATAGCATGAGAGGTGATATCTCAATACTTCTAATACCAAACCTGAGATCCTTCCGATAACATGAGATGTGATATCTCAATACTTCTAATACCAAACCTGGGATCCATCCTATAACATGAGATGTGATATCCAAATCCTTCCCCTTCCAAACCTGAGACCCTCCCTTTAGCATGAGATGTGATATCCAACTCCTTCCCATTCCAATCCTGAGACCCTTCTGATAGCATAAGATATGATATCTCAATGCTTCTATACCAAACCTGAGATCCTTCCGATAGCATGAGATGTGATATCTCAATACTTCTAATACCAAACCTGAGATCCTTCCTATAACATGAGATGTGATATCCAAATCCTTATCTTCCAAACCTGAGACCCTCCCTTTAGCATGAGATGTGATATCCAACTCCTTCCCATTCCAATCCTGAGACTCTTCTGATAGCATAAGATATGATATCTCAATGCTTCTATACTAAACCTGAGATCCTTCTGATAGCATGAGATGTGATATCTCAATACTTCTAATACCAAACCTGAGATCCTACCTCTAACATGAAATGTGATATCCAACTCTTTCCCCTTGCAAACCTGAGAGCCTTCCTATAGCATGAGATGTGATATCCAAGTCCTTCCCATTCCAATCCTGAGACCCATCCTATAACATGAGATGTGATATCCAACTCCTTCCCATTCCAACCTGAGACCCTTCCTATAGCATGAGATGGGATATCCAACTCCTTCCAAATCCAATCCCGATACCCTTCCGATAGCATGAGATCTGATATCCCAATGCTTCTACCAAACCTGAGACCCATACTATGGCATGAGATGTGATATCAAACTCCTTCCCATTCTAATCCTGAGACCCTTCCTATAGCTTGAGATGTGATATCCAACTCCTTCCCATTCCAATTCTGAGACCCTTCCTTTATCATGAGATGTGATATCTCAATGCTTCTAATACCAAACCTGAGACCCGTCCTATAACATGAGATGTGATATCCAAATCCTTCCCCTTCCAAACCTTAGACCCTTCCTTTATCATGAGATGTGATAGCCAACTCCTTCCCATTCCAATCTTGAGACCCTTCCGATATCATGAAATGTGATATCTCAATGCTTCTAATATCAAACTTGAGACCCTCCCTATAACATGAGATGGGAATATCCAACTCCTTCCCATTCCAATCCTGAGACCCTTCCGATAGCACAGATGTGATATCTCAATGCTTATACCAAACCTGAGATCCTTCCTATAACATGAGATGTGATATCCAACTCCTTCCCATTCCAATCCTGAGACACTTCCTATAGCATGAGATGTGATATCTCACTGCTTATACCAAACCTGAGACCCTTCCTATAGCATGAGATGTGATATCCAACTCCTTCCCATTCCAATCCTGAGACCCTTCCTATAGCATGAGATGTGATATCTCAATGCTTCTAATATCAAACTTGAGACCCTCCCTATAGCATGAGATGTGATACCCAAGTCCTTCCCATTCCAATCCTGAGACACTTCCTATAGCATGAGATGTGATATCCAACTGCTTCCCATTCCAATCCTGAGACCCTTCCTATAGCATGAGATGTGATATCTCTATGCTTCTAATACCAAACCTGAGATCCTTCCTCTAACATGAAATGTGATATCCAACTCCTTCCCTTTCCAAACCTAAGAGCCTATCTATAGCATGAGATGTGATATCCAAGTCCTTCACATTCCAACCCTTAGACCCTTCCTACAGCATGCAATATGATATCTCAATGATTCTAATAACAAACCTGAGACCCGTCCTATAACATGAGATGGGATATTCAACTCCTTCCCATTCCAATCCTGAGACTCTTCCGATAGCAGAGATGTGATATCTCAATGCTTATACCAAACCTGAGACCCTTCCTATAACATGAGAAGTGATATCCAAATCCTTCCCGTTCCAAACCTGAGACCCTTCCTTTAGCATGAGATGTGATATCCAGCTCCTTCCCATTCCAATCCTGAGACACTTCCGATAGCATGAGATGTGATATCTCAATGCTTCTAATATCAAAACTGAGACCCTCCCTATAGCATGATATGTGATATCTAAGTCCTTCCCATTCCAATCCTGAGACCCTCCCTATAGCATGAGATGTGATATCCAACTCCTTCCCATTCCAATCCTGAGACCCTTCCTATAGCATGAGATATGATATCTCAATACTTCTAATACCAAACGTGAGATCCTTCCGATAACATGAGATGTGATATCCAAATCCTTCCCCTTCCAAACCTGAGACCCTCCCTTTAGCATGAGATGTGATATCCAACTCCTTCCTATTCCAATCCTGAGACTCTTCTGATAGCATGAGATGTGATATCTCAATGCTTCTAATACCAAACCTGAGATCCTTCCGATAGCATGAGATGTGATATCTCAATGCTTCTAATACCAAACCTGAGATCCTTCCTATAACATGAGATGTGATATCCAAATCCTTCCCCTTCCAAACCTGAGACCCTCCCTTTAGCATGAGATGTGATATCCAACTCCTTCCCATTCCATTCCTGAGACCCTTCTGATAGCATGAGATGTGATATCTCAATGCCTCTAATACCAAACCTGAGATCCTACCTCTAACATGAAATGTGATATCCAACTCTTTCCCCTTCCAAACCTGAGAGCCTTCCTATAGCATGAGATGTGATATCCAAGTCCTTCCCATTCCAATCCTGAGACCCTTCCTATAGCTTGAGATGTGATATCCAACTCCTTCCCATTCCAATTCTGAGACCCTTCCTATACTATGAGACTTGATATCTCAATGCTTCTAATACCAAACCTGAGAACCGTAATATAACATGAGATGTGATATCCAAATCCTTCCCCTTCCAAACCTTAGACCCTTCCTTTATCATGAGATGTGATATCCAACTCCTTCCCATTCCAATCCTGAGACCCTTCCGATATCATGAGATGTGATATCTCAAAGCTTCTAATATCAAACTTGAGACCCTCCCTATAGCATGAGATGTGATATCCAAGTCCTTCCCATTCCAATCCTGAGACCCTTCCTATAGCATGAGTTGTGATATCTCAATGCTTCTAATACCAAACCTGAGACCCTTCTTATAACATGAGATGGGAATATCCAACTCCTTCCCATTCCAATCCTGAGACCCTTCCGATAGCAGAGATCTGATATCTCAATGCTTATACCAAACCTGAGATCCTTCCTATAACATGAGATGTGATATCCAACTCCTTCCCATTCCAATCCTGAGACACTTCCTATAGCATGAGATGTGATATCTCACTGCTTATACCAAACCTGAGACCCTTCCCATAGCATGAGCTGTGATATCCAACTCCTTCCCATTCCAATCCTCAGACCCTTCCTATAGCATGAGATGTGATATCTCAATGCTTCTAATATCAAACTTGAGACCCTACCTATAGCATGAGATGTGATATCCAAGTCCTTCCCATTCCAATCCTGAGACACTTCCTATAGCATGAGATGTGATATCTCAATGCTTCTAATACCAAACCTGAGACTCTTCCTATAACATGAGATGGGATATCCAACTCCTTCCCATTCCAATCCTGAGACCCTTTTGATAGCAGAGATGTGATATCTCAATGTTTATACCAAACCTGAGACCCTTCCTACAGCATGAGATGTCATATTCAACTCCTTCCCATTCCAATCCTGAGACCCTTCTGATAGCATAAGATATGATATCTCAATGCTTCTATACCAAACCTGAGATCCTTCCGATAGCATGAGATGTGATGTCTCAATGCTTCTAATACCAAACCTGAGATCCTTCCTATAACATGAGATGTGATATCCAACTCCTTCCATTCCAATCCTGGACCCTTCCTATAGCATGAGATGTGATCTCAATGCTTATACCAAACCTGAGACCCTTCCTATAGCATGAGATGTGATATCCAACTCCTTCCCATTCCAATCCTGAGACCCTTCCTATAGCCTGAGATGTGATATCTGAATGCCTCTAATACCAAACCTGAGATCCTTCCTCTAACATGAAATATGATATCCAACTCCTTCACTTTCCAAACCTGAGAGCCTATCTATAGCATGAGATGTGATATCCAAGTCCTTCCCATTCCAATCCTTAGACCCTTCCTACAGCATGCAATATGATATCTCAATGATTCTAATAAAAAACCTGAGACCCGTCCTATAACATGAGATGGGATATCCAACTCCTTCCCATTCCAATCCTGAGACACTTCCTATAGCAGAGATGTGATATCTCAATGTTTATACCAAACCTGAGACCCTTCCTATAACATGAGATGTGATATCCAACTCCTTCCCGTTCCAAACCTGAGACCCTTCCTTTAGCATGAGATGTGATATCCAGCTCCTTCCCATTCCAATCCTGAGACACTTCCGATAGCATGAGATGTGATATCTCAATGCTTCTAATATCAAAACTGAGACCCTCCCTATAGCATGATATGTGATATCTAAGTCCTTCCCATTCCAATCCTGAGACCCTTCCTATAGCATGAGATGTGATATCTCAATGCTTCTACCAAACCTGAGACCCTTCCTTTAGCATGAGATGTGATATCCAACTCCTTCCCATTCCAATCCTGAGACCCTTCCTATAGCATGAGAGGTGATATCTCAATACTTCTAATACCAAACCTGAGATCCTTCCGATAACATGAGATGTGATATCTCAATACTTCTAATACCAAACCTGAGATCCATCCTATAACATGAGATGTGATATCCAAATCCTTCCCCTTCCAAACCTGAGACCCTCCCTTTAGCATGAGATGTGATATCCAACTCCTTCCCATTCCAATCCTGAGACTCTTCTGATAGCATAAGATATGATATCTCAATGCTTCTATACCAAACCTGAGATCCTTCTGATAGCATGAGATGTGATATCTCAATACTTCTAATACCAAACCTGAGATCCTACCTCTAACATGAAATGTGATATCCAACTCTTTCCCCTTGCAAACCTGAGAGCCTTCCTATAGCATGAGATGTGATATCCAAGTCCTTCCCATTCCAATCCTGAGACCCTTCCTATAACATGAGATGTGATATCCAACTCCTTCCCATTCCAACCTGAGACCCTTCCTATAGCATGAGATGGGATATCCAACTCCTTCCAAATCCAATCCCGATACCCTTCCGATAGCATGAGATCTGATATCCCAATGCTTCTACCAAACCTGAGACCCATACTATGGCATGAGATGTGATATCAAACTCCTTCCCATTCTAATCCTGAGACCCTTCCTATAGCTTGAGATGTGATATCCAACTCCTTCCCATTCCAATTCTGAGACCCTTCCTATACCATGAGACTTGATATCTCAATGCTTCTAATACCAAACCTGAGACCCGTCCTATAACATGAGATGTGATATCCAAATCCTTCCCCTTCCAAACCTTAGACCCTTCCGATAGCAGACATGTGATATCTCAATGCTTATACCAAACCTGAGATCCTTCCTATAACATGAGATGTGATATCCAACTCCTTCCCATACCAATCCTGAGACCCTTCCTATAGCATGAGATGTGATATCTCAATGCTTCTAATATCAAACTTGAGACCCTCCCTATAGCATGAGATGTGATACCCAAGTCCTTCCCATTCCAATCCTGAGACACTTCCTATAGCATGAGATGTGATATCTCAATGCTTCTAATACCAAACCTGAGACTCTTCCTATAACATGAGATGGGATATCCAACTCCTTTCCATTCCAATCCTGAGACCCTATCGATAGCAGAGATGTGATATCTCAATGTTTATACCAAACCTGAGACCCTCCCTACGGCATGAGATGTCATATACAACTCCTTCCCATTCCAATCCTGAGACACTTCCTATAGCATGAGATGTGATATCTCAAGACCCTTCCTATAGCATGAGATGTGATATCCAACTCCTTCCCATTCCAATCCTGAGACCCTTCCTATAGCCTGAGATGTGATATCTGAATGCCTCTAATACCAAACCTGAGATCCTTCCTCTAACATGAAATGTGATATCCAACTCCTTCACTTTCCAAACCTGAGAGCCTATCTATAGCATGAGATGTGATATCCAAGTCCTTCCCATTCCAATCCTTAGACCCTTCCTACAGCATGCAATATAATATCTCAATGATTTTAATAAAAAACCTGAGACCCGTCCTATAACATGAGATGGGATATCCAACTCCTTCCCATTCCAATCCTGAGACACTTACGATAGCATATGTGATATCTCAATGTTTCTAATATCAAAACTGAGACCCTCCCTATAACATGAGATGTGATATCCAACTCCTTCCCATTCCAATCGAGACCCTTCCTATAACATGAGATGTGATATCTCTATGCTTCTAATACCAAACCTGAGGCCCTTCCCGTAGTATATGTGAAATCCAACTCCTTCCCATTCCAAACTTGTGACCCTTCCTGTAGCATGAAATGTGATTTTTCACCCCTTCCAATACCATACCCTAGCCTAGACCATTCCCACAGCCTGAGATTTGAAATCTCATTTCTTCCAATACCAAACCCGAGACCCTTCCGATAGGATGTGATTTGATATCTCAGTGCTTCTAATACCAAACCTGAGATCCTCCCTATAACAAGAGATATCATATCCAACTCCTTCCCATTCCAATCCTGAGACTCTTCCTATAGCATGACATGTGATATCGAACTTCCCATTCAAATCCTGAGACTCAGACCTCCCCGTCTAACCTCACCACTCCTAGCTCCCAGATTGATAATGCACTCCTGCTGTGTCTTCTCTCCCTTCTTCTGCTTCCTTTCCTCTCTCCTTCCTCATGTGCCCTAGGTCAGGCTCCTTCTACACCTCCGCAAGGATTACTGATTTGTACCCCTCCCCACTCTCAACTCTCACTCAGTTAACACTCATCTGACATCTGCCATTTCCTGGAAGAACCCGACCTTGATGTCCTTGGTCTAACCGAGACATGGATGACGGCCAGCGCTGTCTCGAGCTCTGACACTTTCCTCCCTGATGACAAGTTCCTCTCCATGCCCAGATCCAAACGTTCATGAGGGGGAGTATCCTTGATTCCTGTAGTAAATTGCTTTCCTTTGCAGGCCGACTCCTCTCACGAATGCCTTGTCTGCATGCATTCTCTCTTTCCTGGCCATTCTCTCACCGTGGCTATTTGCCTACCCCCTTCCTCTCTCAGTGGATGGACTTCTCCATCCTAGCCTCCTACCACTCAACTCCGTCTACTTGGAGAATTCAAAATGAACCTGTATGCTTCCTGACCTGGACTTTTACGAGATCTGCAACTCTTCATGTCTCTGGCCCTACACACTGCAGGGAATACTCAGGATTTTCTGATCTCAGACATCCCCCTATGTAACCCTCTCAACAATCCTCTCCCGTGGTGATCAAGTTCTCATCTCCAAAGAAGGCTAACTACCAGCTGTTCCTCCTCAGTGGAGTTCTCCCTTTCTGTCCCTGCTCTCTGCACCGTTTCGCGTTGCAAACACTCGCTTCCCTGCTCTCTGGTTTAGACGCTTTTCCTTCTTCCTTTCTGTGCCTGTTCTCTGCATCGTTTCGCGTTGCAGAAAACAACTCGCTTCCCAGCTCTCTGGTTTAGACGTGTGTTCCCTGCCTTCTCTCCCCTTCCCGCTGCCTTCAAATCAACAAATGAGCTTCAAAAGATACACGGTGCTCAGAATGCTTTATAACACCCATTATTCAAGATATAGCTGTAACCCGCTAGACGTATTGAAAAGTGCTAAAAACTAGCAAAATAGCTAGAAAATGTTCTTTCCTCGCGTTTTGGTAAATACGAATTCTGGTGGATTCCCATTTTGTACTCCGTGCATTTGTTCAGTCGAATCCTGATGTTTTTAACCACTCGTCACCCATACAAGGGGGAGATCAAAATCTACTGTTCACAGGCTGAATGTATACTGCTGAAATCGTCAATGCATTATCGGGTAAACCGACTGTTCTGGAAAGTGTATATGCCATCTGTTATTCCAGTCAGCATGTTTTCATCGTCCCTTCTTGTTTCAAGGCTGCACTCCCGTGGTGATCACATTCTCCTCTCCAGAGCAGGCTAACTACCAGCTGCTCCTCCTCAGAGGCGTTCCACCTTTCTGTCCCTGCTCCCTGCACCGTTTCGCGTTGCATGTACTCGCTTCCCAGCTCTCTGGTTTAGATGTGTGTTCCCTGCCTTCTCTCCTCTTCCTACAGCCTTCCAATGAGCTCCACAAGATAGTGTTCAGAATGCTTTATAACCCCATTATTCAACATATAGCTGTAACCCGCTAGACGTATTGAAACGTGCTAAAAACTAGCAAAAATAGCTAGAAAATGTACTTCCCTCGCGTTTTTGTAAATGCGAATTCTGGTGGGTTCCCATGTTGTATGTACTGTGTCCATGCGTTTGTGTCGAATCCTGAAGTTTTTAACCACTGTTCTCCCATACTAGGGAGGGGGGGTCAACATCTACTGCTGTTCACAGGCTGAATGTATACGGCTGAAATCTTCAAGGCATTATCAGCTTTCCTGACTGTTTTGGAACGTGTATTTGCCATCTGTTAATGCAGTCGCCCTTTGTTCATCGTTCCTTCTAGTTTACAGGCTGCACTCCCCTAGTGATCACATTCTTCTCTCCTATGCAGGCTAACTACCAGCTGCTCCTCCTCATAGGTGTTCATCCTTTCTGTCCCTGCTCCCTGCACCGTTTCGCGTTGCATGTACTCGCTTCCCAGCTCTCTGGTTGAGATGCGTGTTCCCTGCCTTCTCTCCTCTTGCTACAGCCTTCCAATTTGCTCCACAAGATACAGTGTTCAGAATGCTTTATAACACCCATTATTCAACATATAGCTGTAACCAGCTAGACGTATTGAAACGTGCTAAAAACTACCAAAAACAGCTAGAAAATGTACTTCCCTCGCGTTTTGGTAAATGCAGGGTACACGCGTCTAAACCAGAGAGCAGGCAAGCGAGCATTTCAGCAGTATAAATTCAGCCTGTGAACAACACATTTTGACCCTCCCTTGTATGGGAGAAGAGTGGTTCAAAAGACCAGGATTCGACTGAACAAACGCACGAACAGAGTACAAAATGGGAATCCACCAGAATTCGCATTTACCAAAACGCGAGGAAAGTACATTTTCTAGCTGTTTCTGCTCGTTTTTAGCACGTTTCAATACGTCTAGCGGGTTACAGCTATATGTTGAATAATGGGTGTTATAAAGCATTCTGAACACTGTATCTTGTGGAGCTCATTGGAAGGCTGTAGGAAGAGGAGAGAAGGCAGGGAACACGCATCTAAACCAGAGAGCTGGGAAGCGAGTACATGCAACGCGAAACGGTGCAGGGAGCAGGGACAGAAAGGATGAACGCCTATGAGGAGGAGCAGCTGGTAGTCAGCCTGCTCTGGAGAGGAGAATGTGATCACCAGGGGAGTGCAGCCTGTAAAGTAGAAGGGACGATGAACACAGGGCGACTGCATTAACAGATGGCAAATACACGTTCCAAAACAGTCAGGAAAGCTGATAATGCCTTGAAGATTTCAACCGTATACCTTCAGCCTGTGAACAGCAGTAGACGTTGACCCCCCCTTGTATGGGAGAACAGTGGTTAAAAACTTCAGGATTCGACAACAAACGCACGGACAGTACATACATGGGAAGCCATCAGAATTAGCATTTACAAAAACGCGAGGAAAGTACATTTTCTAGCTGTTTTTGCTAGTTTACAGCACGTTTCAATACGTCTAGCGGGTTACGGCTATATGTTGAATAATGGGTGTTATAGAGCATTCTGAGCACTGTGTATCTTTTGGAGCTCATTTTTTGATTTGAAGGCAGCGGGAAGAGGAGAGAAGGCAGGGAACACGCGTCTAAACCAGAGAGCTGGGAAGCGAGTACTTGCAACGCGAAAAGGGCAGAAAGGAAGAAGGCCTCTGAGAAGGAAAAGCGTCTAAACCAGAGAGCAGGGAAGCGAGTGTTTGCAACGCGCAGAGAGCAGGGACAGAAAGGGAGAACTCCTCTGAGGAGGAACAGCTGGCAGTTAGCCTTCTTTGGAGATGAGAACTTGATCACCACGGGAGAGGATTGTTGAGAGGGTTACAGAGGGGGAGGTCTGAGATCAGAAAATCCTGAGTATTCCCTGCAGTGTGTAGGGCCAGCGACATGAAGAGTTGCAGATCTCGTAAAAGTCCAGGTCAGGAAGCATACAGGTTCATGTTGAATTCTCCAAGTAGGCGGAGTTGAGTGGTAGGAGGCTAGGATGGAGAAGTCCATCCACTGAGAGAGGAAGGGGGTAGGCAAATAGCCACGGTGAGAGAATGGCCAGGAGAGAATGCATGCAGACAAGGCATTCGTGAGAGGAGTCGGCCTGCAAAGGAAAGCAATTTACTATAGGAATCAAGGATAAGCATTGAGATATCACATCTCATGCTATAGGAAGGGTCTCAGGATTGGAATGGGAAGGACTTAGATATCACATATGCTATAGGGAGGGTCTCAGTTTTGATATTAGAAGCATTGAGATATCACATCTCATGCTATCGGAAGTGTCTCAGGATTGGAATGGGAAGGAGCTGGATATCACATCTCATGCTAAAGGAAGGGTCTCAGGTTTGGAACGGGAAGGAGTTGGATATCACATCTCATGCTATAGGAAGGGTCTCAGGATTGGAATGGGAAGGACTTAGATATCATATGCTATAGGGAGGGTCTCAGTTTTGATATTAGAAGCATTGAGATATCACATCTCATGCTATCGGAAGTGTCTCAGGATTGGAATGGGAAGGAGCTGGATATCACATCTCATGCTAAAGGAAGGGTCTCAGGTTTGGAACGGGAAGGAGTTGGATATCACATCTCATGTTATAGGAAGGGTCTCAGGTTTCGTATAAACATTGAGATATCACATCTCTGCTATCGTAAGTGTCTCAGGATTGGAATGGGAAGGAGTTGGATATCCCATCTCATGTTATAGGACGGGTCTCAGGTTTTTTATTAAAATCATTGAGATATTATATTGCATGCTGTAGGAAGGGTCTAAGGATTGGAATGGGAAGGACTTGGATATCACATCTCATGCTATAGATAGGCTCTCAGGTTTGGAAAGTGAAGGAGTTGGATATCACATTTCATGTTAGAGGAAGGATCTCAGGTTTGGTATTAGAGGCATTCAGATATCACATCTCAGGCTATAGGAAGGGTCTCAGGATTGGAATGGGAAGGAGTTGGATATCACATCTCATGCTATAGGAAGGGTCTTGAGATATCACATCTCATGCTATAGGAAGTGTCTCAGGATTGGAATGGGAAGGAGTTGTATATGACATCTCATGCCGTAGGGAGGGTCTCAGGTTTGGTATAAACATTGAGATATCACATCTCTGCTATCGATAGGGTCTCAGGATTGGAATGGAAAGGAGTTGGATATCCCATCTCATGTTATAGGAAGAGTCTCAGGTTTGGTATTAGAAGCATTGAGATATCACATCTCATGCTATAGGAAGTGTCTCAGGATT
Source organism: Ambystoma mexicanum (assembly GCF_040938575.1). Lineage (NCBI taxonomy): Eukaryota > Metazoa > Chordata > Amphibia > Caudata > Ambystomatidae > Ambystoma > Ambystoma mexicanum. The sequence continues at coordinate 11,542,214 of NW_027182455.1, read as the reverse complement.
GGAATGGGAAGGACTTGGGTATCACATCTCATGCTATAGGGAGGGTCTCAAGTTTGATATTAGAAGCATTGAGATATCACATCTCATGCTATAGGAAGGGTCTCAGGATTGGAATGGGAAGGAGTTGGATATCACATCTCATGTTATAGGAAGGATCTCAGGTTTGGTATAAGCATTGAGATATCACATGTCTGCTATCGGAAGGGTCTAAGGTTTGGAAGGGGAAGGATTTGGATATCACATCTCATGTTATAGGACGGGTCTCAGGTTTGGTATTAGAAGCATTGAGATATCAAGTCTCATGGTATAGGAAGGGTCTCAGAATTGGAATGGGAAGGAGATGGATATCACATCTCAAGCTATAGGAAGGGTCTCAGGATTAGAATGGGAAGGAGTTTGATATCACATCTCATGCCATAGTATGGGTCTCAGGTTTGGTAGAAGCATTGGGATATCAGATCTCATGCTATCGGAAGGGTATCGGGATTGGATTTGGAAGGAGTTGGATATCCCATCTCATGCTATAGGAAGGGTCTCAGGTTGGAATGGGAAGGAGTTGGATATCACATCTCATGTTATAGGAAGGGTCTCAGGATTGGAATGGGAAGGACTTGGATATCACATCTCATGCTATAGGAAGGCTCTCAGGTTTGCAAGGGGAAAGAGTTGGATATCTCATTTCATGTTAGAGGTAGGATCTCAGGTTTGGTATTAGAAGTATTGAGATATCACATCTCATGCTATCAGAAGGATCTCAGGTTTGGTATAGAAGCATTGAGATATCATATCTTATGCTATCAGAAGAGTCTCAGGATTGGAATGGGAAGGAGTTGGATATCACATCTCATGCTAAAGGGAGGGTCTCAGGTTTGGAAGGGGAAGGATTTGGATATCACATCTCATGTTATAGGATGGATCTCAGGTTTGGTATTAGAAGTATTGAGATATCACATCTCATGTTATCGGAAGGATCTCAGGTTTGGTATTAGAAGTATTGAGATATCACCTCTCATGCTATAGGAAGGGTCTCAGGATTGGAATGGGAAGGAGTTGGATATCACATCTCATGCTAAAGGAAGGGTCTCAGGTTTGGTAGAAGCATTGAGATATCACATCTCATGCTATAGGAAGGGTCTCAGGATTGGAATGGGAAGGACTTAGATATCACATATCATGCTATAGGGAGGGTCTCAGTTTTGATATTAGAAGCATTGAGATATCACATCTCATGCTATCGGAAGTGTCTCAGGATTGGAATGGGAAGGAGCTGGATATCACATCTCATGCTAAAGGAAGGGTCTCAGGTTTGGAACGGGAAGGAGTTGGATATCACATCTCATGTTATAGGAAGGGTCTCAGGTTTGGTATAAACATTGAGATATCACATCTCTGCTATCGGAAGTGTCTCAGGATTGGAATGGGAAGGAGTTGGATATCCCATCTCATGTTATAGGACGGGTCTCAGGTTTTTTATTAGAATCATTGAGATATCATATTGCATGCTGTAGGAAGGGTCTAAGGATTGGAATGGGAAGGACTTGGATATCACATCTCATGCTATAGATAGGCTCTCAGGTTTGGAAAGTGAAGGAGTTGGATATCATATTTCATGTTAGAGGAAGGATCTCAGGTTTGGTATTAGAGGCATTCAGATATCACATCTCAGGCTATAGGAAGGGTCTCAGGATTGGAATGGGAAGGAGTTGGATATCACATCTCATGCTATAGGAAGGGACTCAGGTTTGGTATAAGCATTGAGATCACATCTCATGCTATAGGAAGGGTCCAGGATTGGAATGGAAGGAGTTGGATATCACATCTCATGTTATAGGAAGGATCTCAGGTTTGGTATTAGAAGCATTGAGACATCACATCTCATGCTATCGGAAGGATCTCAGGTTTGGTATAGAAGCATTGAGATATCATATCTTATGCTATCAGAAGGGTCTCAGGATTGGAATGGGAAGGAGTTGAATATGACATCTCATGCCGTAGGAAGGGTCTCAGGTTTGTTATAAACATTGAGATATCACATCTCTGCTATCAAAAGGGTCTCAGGATTGGAATGGGAAGGAGTTGGATATCCCATCTCATGTTATAGGAAGAGTCTCAGGTTTGGTATTAGAAGCATTGAGATATCACATCTCATGCTATAGGAAGTGTCTCAGGATTGGAATGGGAAGGACTTGGATATCACATCTCATGCTATAGGTAGGGTCTCAAGTTTGATATTAGAAGCATTGAGATATCACATCTCATGCTATAGGAAGGGTCTGAGGATTGGAATGGGAAGGAGTTGGATATCACATCTCATGCTATGGGAAGGGTCTCAGGTTTGGTATAAGCAGTGAGATATCACATCTCATGCTATAGGAAGTGTCTCAGGATTGGAATGGGAAGGAGTTGGATATCACATCTCATGTTATAGGAAGGATCTCAGGTTTGGTATAAGCATTGAGATATCACATCTCTGCTATCGGAAGGGTCTCAGGATTGGAATGGGAAGGAGTTGGATATTCCCATCTCATGTTATAAGAAGGGTCTCAGGTTTGGTATTAGAAGCATTGAGATATCACAACTCATGCTATAGGAAGGGTCTCAGGATTGGAATGGGAAGGACTTGGATATCACATCTCATGCTATAGGGAGGGTCTCAAGTTTGATATTAGAAGCTTTGAGATATCACATCTCATGATATCGGAAGGGTCTCAGGATTGGAATGGGAAGGAGTTGGATATCACATCTCATGATAAAGGAAGGGTCTAAGGTTTGGAAGGGGAAGGATTTGGATATCACATCTCATGTTATATTACGGTTCTCAGGTTTGGTATTAGAAGCATTGAGATATCAAGTCTCATAGTATAGGAAGGGTCTCAGAATTGGAATGGGAAGGAGTTGGATATCACATCTCAAGCTATAGGAAGGGTCTCAGGTTTGGAAGGGGAAAGAGTTGGATATCACATTTCATGTTAGAGGTAGGATCTCAGGTTTGGTATTAGAGGCATTGAGATATCACATCTCATGCTATCAGAAGGGTCTCAGGAATGGAATGGGAAGGAGTTGGATATCACATCTCATGCTAAAGGGAGGGTCTCAGGTTTGGAAGGGGAAGGATTTGGATATCACATCTCATGTTATAGGAAGGATCTCAGGTTTGGTATTAGAAGCATTGAGATATCACATCTCATGCTATCGGAAGGATCTCAGGTTTGGTATTAGAAGCATTGAGATATCACATCTCATGCTATCAGAAGAGTCTCAGGATTGGAATAGGAAGGAGTTGGATATCACATCTCATGCTAAAGGGAGGGTCTCAGGTTTGGAAGGGGAAGGATTTGGATATCACATCTCATGTTATCGGAAGGATCTCACGTTTGGTATTAGAAGTATTGAGATATCATATCTCATGCTATAGGAAGGGTCTCAGGATTGGAATGGGAAGGAGTTGGATATCACATCTCATGCTATAGGGAGGGTCTCAGGATTGGAATGGGAAGGACTTAGATATCACATATCATGCTATAGGGAGGGTCTCAGTTTTGATATTAGAAGCATTGAGATATCACATCTCATGCTATCGGAAGTGTCTCAGGATTGGAATGGGAAGGAGCTGGATATCACATCTCATGCTAAAGGAAGGGTCTCAGGTTTGGAACGGGAAGGATTTGGATATCACATCTCATGTTATAGGAAGGGTCTCAGGTTTGGTATAAGCATTGAGATATCACATCTCTGCTATCGGAAGAGTCTCAGGATTGGAATGGGAAGGAGTTGAATATCCCATCTCATGTTATAGGACGGGTCTCAGGTTTGTTATTAGAATCATTGAGATATCATATTGCATGCTGTAGGAAGGGTCTAAGGGTTGGAATGTGAAGGACTTGGATATCACATCTCATGCTATAGATAGGCTCTTAGGTTTGGAAAGGGAAGGAGTTGGATATCACATTTCATGTTAGAGGAAGGATCTCAGGTTTGGTATTAGAAGCATAGAGATATCACATCTCATGCTATAGGAAGGGTCTCTGGATTGGAATGGGAAGCAGTTGGATATCACATCTCATGCTATAGGAAGTGTCTCAGGATTGGAATGGGAAGGACTTGGGTATCACATCTCATGCTATAGGGAGGGTCTCAAGTTTGATATTAGAAGCATTGAGATATCACATCTCATGCTATAGGAAGGGTCTCAGGATTGGAATGGGAAGGAGTTGGATATCACATCTCATGCTATAGGAAGGGTCTCAGGTTTGGTATAAGCAGTGAGATATCACATCTCATGCTATAGGAAGTGTCTCAGGATTGGAATGGGAAGGACTTGGATATCACATCTCAAGCTATAGGAAGGGTCTCAGGATTGGAATGGGAAGGACTTGGATATCACATCTCATGCTATAGGAAGGCTCTCAGGTTTGGAAGGGGAAAGAGTTGGATATCACATTTCATGTTAGAGGTAGGATCTCAGGTTTGGTATTAGAGGCATTGAGATATCACATCTCATGCTATCAGAAGGGTCTCAGGAATGGAATGGGAAGGAGTTGGATATCACATCTCATGCTAAAGGGAGGGTCTCAGGTTTGGAAGGGGAAGGATTTGGATATCACATCTCATGTTATAGGAAGGATCTCAGGTTTGGTATTAGAAGCATTGAGATATCACATCTCATGCTATCGGAAGGATCTCAGGTTTGGTATTAGAAGCATTGAGATATCACATCTCATGCTATCAGAAGAGTCTCAGGATTGGAATAGGAAGGAGTTGGATATCACATCTCATGCTAAAGGGAGGGTCTCAGGTTTGGAAGGGGAAGGATTTGGATATCACATCTCATGTTATCGGAAGGATCTCACGTTTGGTATTAGAAGTATTGAGATATCATATCTCATGCTATAGGAAGGGTCTCAGGATTGGAATGGGAAGGAGTTGGATATCACATCTCATGCTATAGGGAGGGTCTCAGGATTGGAATGGGAAGGACTTAGATATCACATATCATGCTATAGGGAGGGTCTCAGTTTTGATATTAGAAGCATTGAGATATCACATCTCATGCTATCGGAAGTGTCTCAGGATTGGAATGGGAAGGAGCTGGATATCACATCTCATGCTAAAGGAAGGGTCTCAGGTTTGGAACGGGAAGGATTTGGATATCACATCTCATGTTATAGGAAGGGTCTCAGGTTTGGTATAAGCATTGAGATATCACATCTCTGCTATCGGAAGAGTCTCAGGATTGGAATGGGAAGGAGTTGAATATCCCATCTCATGTTATAGGACGGGTCTCAGGTTTGTTATTAGAATCATTGAGATATCATATTGCATGCTGTAGGAAGGGTCTAAGGGTTGGAATGTGAAGGACTTGGATATCACATCTCATGCTATAGATAGGCTCTTAGGTTTGGAAAGGGAAGGAGTTGGATATCACATTTCATGTTAGAGGAAGGATCTCAGGTTTGGTATTAGAAGCATAGAGATATCACATCTCATGCTATAGGAAGGGTCTCTGGATTGGAATGGGAAGCAGTTGGATATCACATCTCATGCTATAGGAAGTGTCTCAGGATTGGAATGGGAAGGACTTGGGTATCACATCTCATGCTATAGGGAGGGTCTCAAGTTTGATATTAGAAGCATTGAGATATCACATCTCATGCTATAGGAAGGGTCTCAGGATTGGAATGGGAAGGAGTTGGATATCACATCTCATGCTATAGGAAGGGTCTCAGGTTTGGTATAAGCAGTGAGATATCACATCTCATGCTATAGGAAGTGTCTCAGGATTGGAATGGGAAGGAGTTGGATATCACATCTCATGTTATAGGAAGGATCTCAGGTTTGGTATAAGCATTGAGATATCACATCTGTGCTATCGGAAGGGTCTCAGGATTGGAATGGGAAGGAGTTGGATATTCCCATCTCATGTTATAGGGAGGGTCTCAAGTTTGATATTAGAAGCATTGAGATATCACATTTCATGATATCGGAAGGGTCTCAAGATTGGAATGGGAAGGAGTTGGCTATCACATCTCATGATAAAGGAAGGGTCTAAGGTTTGGAAGGGGAAGGATTTGGATATCACATCTCATGTTATAGGACGGGTCTCAGGTTTGGTATTAGAAGCATTGAGATATCACATCTCATGATAAAGGAAGGGTCTCAGAATTGGAATGGGAAGGAGTTGGATATCACATCTCAAGCTATAGGAAGGGTCTCAGGATTAGAATGGGAAGGAGTTTGATATCACATCTCATGCCATAGTATGGGTCTCAGGTTTGGTAGAAGCATTGGGATATCAGATCTCATGCTATCGGAAGGGTATCGGGATTGGATTTGGAAGGAGTTGGATATCCCATCTCATGCTATAGGAAGGGTCTCAGGTTGGAATGGGAAGGAGTTGGATATCACATCTCATGTTATAGGATGGGTCTCAGGATTGGAATGGGAAGGACTTGGATATCACATCTCATGCTATAGGAAGGCTCTCAGGTTTGCAAGGGGAAAGAGTTGGATATCACATTTCATGTTAGAGGTAGGATCTCAGGTTTGGTATTAGAAGTATTGAGATATCACATCTCATGCTATCAGAAGGATCTCAGGTTTGGTATAGAAGCATTGAGATATCATATCTTATGCTATCAGAAGAGTCTCAGGATTGGAATGGGAAGGAGTTGGATATCACATCTCATGCTAAAGGGAGGGTCTCAGGTTTGGAAGATAAGGATTTGGATATCATATCTCATGTTATAGGAAGGATCTCAGGTTTGGTATTAGAAGTATTGAGATATCACATCTCATGCTATCGGAAGGATCTCAGGTTTGGTATAGAAGCATTGAGATATCATATCTTATGCTATCAGAAGGGTCTCAGGATTGGAATGGGAAGGAGTTGGATATCACATCTCATGCTAAAGGGAGGGTCTCAGGTTTGGAAGGGGAAGGATTTGGATATCACATCTCATGTTATAGGATGGATCCCAGGTTTGGTATTAGAAGTATTGAGATATCACATCTCATGTTATCGGAAGGATCTCAGGTTTGGTATTAGAAGTATTGAGATATCACCTCTCATGCTATAGGAAGGGTCTCAGGATTGGAATCGGAAGGAGTTGGATATCACATCTCATGCTAAAGGAAGGGTCTCAGGTTTGGTAGAAGCATTGAGATATCACATCTCATGCTATAGGAAGGGTCTCAGGATTGGAATGGGAAGGACTTAGATATCACATATCATGCTATAGGGAGGGTCTCAGTTTTGATATTAGAAGCATTGAGATATCACATCTCATGCTATCGGAAGTGTCTCAGGATTGGAATGGGAAGGAGCTGGATATCACATCTCATGCTAAAGGAAGGGTCTCAGGTTTGGAACGGGAAGGAGTTGGATATCATATCTCATGTTATAGGAAGGGTCTCAGGTTTGGTATAAACATTGAGATATCACATCTCTGCTATCGGAAGTGTCTCAGAATTGGAATGGGAAGGAGTTGGATATCCCATCTCATGTTATAGGACGGGTCTCAGGTTTTTTATTAGAATCATTGAGATATCATATTGCATGCTGTAGGAAGGGTCTAAGGATTGGAATGGGAAGGACTTGGATATCACATCTCATGCTATAGATAGGCTCTCAGGTTTGGAAAGTGAAGGAGTTGGATATCACATTTCATGTTAGAGGAAGGATCTCAGGTTTGGTATTAGAGGCATTGAGATATCACATCTCAGGCTATAGGAAGGGTCTCAGGATTGGAATGGGAAGGAGTTGGATATCACATCTCATGCTATAGGAAGGGTCTCAGGTTTGGTATAAGCATTGAGATATCACATCTCATGCTATAGGAAGGGTCCAGGATTGGAATGGAAGGAGTTGGATATCACATCTCATGTTATAGGAAGGATCTCAGGTTTGGTATTAGAAGCATTGAGACATCACATCTCATGCTATAGGAAGGGTCTCATGATTGGAATGGGAAGGAGTTGGATATCACATCTCATGCTATAGGAAGGGTCTCAGGATTGGAATGGGAAGGAGTTGAATATGACATCTCATGCCGTAGGAAGGGTCTCAGGTTTGGTATAAACATTGAGATATCACATCTCTGCTATCGAAAGGGTCTCAGGATTGGAATGGAAAGGAGTTGGATATCCCATCTCATGTTATAGGAAGAGTCTCAGGTTTGGTATTAGAAGCATTGAGATATCACATCTCATGCTATAGGAAGTGTCTCAGGATTGGAATGGGAAGGACTTGGGTATCACATCTCATGCTATAGGGAGGGTCTCAAGTTTGATATTAGAAGCATTGAGATATCACATCTCATGCTATAGGAAGGGTCTCAGGATTGGAATGGGAAGGAGTTGGATATCACATCTCATGCTATAGGAAGGGTCTCAGGTTTGGTATAAGCAGTGAGATATCACATCTCATGCTATAGGAAGTGTCTCAGGATTGGAATGGGAAGGAGTTGGATATCACATCTCATGTTATAGGAAGGATCTCAGGTTTGGTATAAGCATTGAGATATCACATCTCTGCTATCGGAAGGGTCTAAGGTTTGGAAGGGGAAGGATTTGGATATCACATCTCATGTTATAGGACGGGTCTCAGGTTTGGTATTAGAAGCATTGAGATATCAAGTCTCATGGTATAGGAAGGGTCTCAGAATTGGAATGGGAAGGAGTTGGATATCACATCTCAAGCTATAGGAAGGGTCTCAGGATTAGAATGGGAAGGAGTTTGATATCACATCTCATGCCATAGTATGGGTCTCAGGTTTGGTAGAAGCATTGGGATATCAGATCTCATGCTATCGGAAGGGTATCGGGATTGGATTTGGAAGGAGTTGGATATCCCATCTCATGCTATAGGAAGGGTCTCAGGTTGGAATGGGAAGGAGTTGGATATCACATCTCATGTTATAGGAAGGGTCTCAGGATTGGAATGGGAAGGACTTGGATATCACATCTCATGCTATAGGAAGGCTCTCAGGTTTGCAAGGGGAAAGAGTTGGATATCACATTTCATGTTAGAGGTAGGATCTCAGGTTTGGTATTAGAAGTATTGAGATATCACATCTCATGCTATCAGAAGGATCTCAGGTTTGGTATAGAAGCATTGAGATATCATATCTTATGCTATCAGAAGAGTCTCAGGATTGGAATGGGAAGGAGTTGGATATCACATCTCATGCTAAAGGGAGGGTCTCAGGTTTGGAAGATAAGGATTTGGATATCACATCTCATGTTATAGGAAGGATCTCAGGTTTGGTATTAGAAGTATTGAGATATCACATCTCATGCTATCGGAAGGATCTCAGGTTTGGTATAGAAGCATTGAGATATCATATCTTATGCTATCAGAAGGGTCTCAGGATTGGAATGGGAAGGATTTGGATATCACATCTCATGCTAAAGGGAGGGTCTCAGGTTTGGAAGGGGAAGGATTTGGATATCACATCTCATGTTATAGGATGGATCTCAGGTTTGGTATTAGAAGTATTGAGATATCACATCTCATGTTATCGGAAGGATCTCAGGTTTGGTATTAGAAGTATTGAGATATCACCTCTCATGCTATAGGAAGGGTCTCAGGATTGGAATGGGAAGGAGTTGGATATCACATCTCATGCTAAAGGAAGGGTCTCAGGTTTGGTAGAAGCATTGAGATATCACATCTCATGCTATAGGAAGGGTCTCAGGATTGGAATGGGAAGGACTTAGATATCACATATCATGCTATAGGGAGGGTCTCAGTTTTGATATTAGAAGCATTGAGATATCACATCTCATGCTATCGGAAGTGTCTCAGGATTGGAATGGGAAGGAGCTGGATATCACATCTCATGCTAAAGGAAGGGTCTCAGGTTTGGAACGGGAAGGAGTTGGATATCACATCTCATGTTATAGGAAGGGTCTCAGGTTTGGTATAAACATTGAGATATCACATCTCTGCTTTCGGAAGTGTCTCAGGATTGGAATGGGAAGGAGTTGGATATCCATCTCATGTTATAGGACGGGTCTCAGGTTTTTTATTAGAATCATTGAGATATCATATTGCATGCTGTAGGAAGGGTCTAAGGATTGGAATGGGAAGGACTTGGATATCACATCTCATGCTATAGATAGGCTCTCAGGTTTGGAAAGTGAAGGAGTTGGAAATCACATTTCATGTTAGAGGAAGGATCTCAGGTTTGGTATTAGAGGCATTCAGATATCACATCTCAGGCTATAGGAAGGGTCTCAGGATTGGAATGGGAAGGAGTTGGATATCACATCTCATGCTATAGGAAGGGTCTCAGGTTTGGTATAAGCATTGAAATATCACATCTCATGCTATAGGAAGGGTCCAGGATTGGAATGGAAGGAGTTGGATATCACATCTCATGTTATAGGAAGGATCTCAGGTTTGGTATTAGAAGCATTGAGACATCACATCTCATGCTATAGGAAGGGTCTCAGGATTGGAATGGGAAGGAGTTGGATATCACATCTCATGCTATAGGAAGGGTCTCAGGATTGGAATGGGAAGGAGTTGAATATGACATCTCATGCCGTAGGAAGGGTCTCAGGTTTGGTATAAACATTGAGATATCACATCTCTGCTATCAAAAGGGTCTCAGGATTGGAATGGGAAGGAGTTGGATATCCCATCTCATGTCATAGGAAGAGTCTCAGGTTTGGTATTAGAAGCATTGAGATATCACATCTCATGCTATAGGAAGTGTCTCAGGATTGGAATGGGAAGGACTTGGATATCACATCTCATGCTATAGGTAGGGTCTCAAGTTTGATATTAGAAGCATTGAGATATCACATCTCATGCTATAGGAAGGGTCTGAGGATTGGAATGGGAAGGAGTTGGATATCACATTTCATGCTATGGGAAGGGTCTCAGGTTTGGTATAAGCAGTGAGATATCACATCTCATGCTATAGGAAGTGTCTCAGGATTGGAATGGGAAGGAGTTGGATATCACATCTCATGTTATAGGAAGGATCTCAGGTTTGGTATAAGCATTGAGATATCACATCTCTGCTATCGGAAGGGTCTCAGGATTGGAATGGGAAGGAGTTGGATATTCCCATCTCATGTTATAAGAAGGGTCTCAGGTTTGGTATTAGAAGCATTGAGATATCACATCTCATGCTATAGGAAGGGTCTCAGGATTGGAATGGGAAGGACTTGGATATCACATCTCATGCTATAGGGAGGGTCTCAAGTTTGATATTAGAAGCTTTGAGATATCACATCTCATGATATCGGAAGGGTCTCAGGATTGGAATGGGAAGGAGTTGGATATCACATCTCATGATAAAGGAAGGGTCTAAGGTTTGGAAGGGGAAGGATTTGGATATCACATCTCATGTTATATTACGGGTCTCAGGTTTGGTATTAGAAGCATTGAGATATCAAGTCTCATAGTATAGGAAGGGTCTCAGAATTGGAATGGGAAGGAGTTGGATATCACATCTCAAGCTATAGGAAGGGTCTCAGGATTGGAATGGGAAGGACTTGGATATCACATCTCATGCTATAGGAAGGCTCTCAGGTTTGGAAGGGGAAAGAGTTGGATATCACATTTCATGTTAGAGGTAGGATCTCAGGTTTGGTATTAGAGGCATTGAGATATCACATCTCATGCTATCAGAAGGGTCTCAGGAATGGAATGGGAAGGAGTTGGATATCACATCTCATGCTAAAGGGAGGGTCTCAGGTTTGGAAGGGGAAGGATTTGGATATCACATCTCATGTTATAGGAAGGATCTCAGGTTTGGTATTAGAAGCATTGAGATATCACATCTCATGCTATCGGAAGGATCTCAGGTTTGGTATTAGAAGCATTGAGATATGACATCTCATGCTATCAGAAGAGTCTCAGGATTGGAATAGGAAGGAGTTGGATATCACATCTCATGCTAAAGGGAGGGTCTCAGGTTTGGAAGGGGAAGGATTTGGATATCACATCTCATGTTATCGGAAGGATCTCACGTTTGGTATTAGAAGCATTGAGATATCACATCTCATGCTATCGGAAGGATCTCAGGTTTGGTATTAGAAGCATTGAGATATCACATCTCATGCTATCAGAAGAGTCTCAGGATTGGAATAGGAAGGAGTTGGATATCACATCTCATGCTAAAGGGAGGGTCTCAGGTTTGGAAGGGGAAGGATTTGGATATCACATCTCATGCTAAAGGAAGGGTCTCAGGATTGGAATGGGAAGGAGTTGGATATCACATCTCATGCTATAGGGAGGGTTTCAGGATTGGAATGGGAAGGACTTAGATATCACATATCATGCTATAGGGAGGGTCTCAGTTTTGATATTAGAAGCATTGAGATATCACATCTCATGCTATCGGAACTGTCTCAGGATTGGAATGGGAAGGAGCTGGATATCACATCTCATGCTAAAGGAAGGGTCTCAGGTTTGGAACGGGAAGGATTTGGATATCACATCTCATGTTATAGGAAGGGTCTCAGGTTTGGTATAAGCATTGAGATATCACATCTCTGCTATCGGAAGAGTCTCAGGATTGGAATGGGAAGGAGTTGAATATCCCATCTCATGTTATAGGACGGGTCTCAGGTTTGTTATTAGAATCATTGAGATATCATATTGCATGCTGTAGGAAGGGTCTAAGGGTTGGAATGTGAAGGACTTGGATATCACATCTCATGCTATAGATAGGCTCTTAGGTTTGGAAAGGGAAGGAGTTGGATATCACATTTCATGTTAGAGGAAGGATCTCAGGTTTGGTATTAGAAGCATAGAGATATCACATCTCATGCTATAGGAAGGGTCTCAGGATTGGAATGGGAAGCAGTTGGATATCACATCTCATGCTATAGGAAGTGTCTCAGGATTGGAATGGGAAGGACTTGGGTATCACATCTCATGCTATAGGGAGGGTCTCAAGTTTGATATTAGAAGCATTGAGATATCACATCTCATGCTATAGGAAGGGTCTCAGGATTGGAATGGGAAGGAGTTGGATATCACATCTCATGCTATAGGAAGGGTCTCAGGTTTGGTATAAGCAGTGAGATATCACATCTCATGCTATAGGAAGTGTCTCAGGATTGGAATGGGAAGGAGTTGGATATCACATCTCATGTTATAGGAAGGATCTCAGGTTTGGTATAAGCATTGAGATATCACATCTCTGCTATCAGAAAGGTCTCAGGATTGGAATGGGAAGGAGTTGGATATTCCCATCTCATGTTATAGGGAGGGTCTCAAGTTTGATATTAGAAGCATTGAGATATCACATTTCATGATATCGGAAGGGTCTCAAGATCTGAATGGGAAGGAGTTGGCTATCACATCTCATGATAAAGGAAGGGTCTAAGGTTTGGAAGGGGAAGGATTTGGATATCACATCTCATGTTATAGGACGGGTCTCAGGTTTGGTATTAGAAGCATTGAGATATCAAGTCTCATGGTATAGGAAGGGTCTCAGAATTGGAATGGGAAGGAGTTGGATATCACATCTCAAGCTATAGGAAGGGTCTCAGGATTAGAATGGGAAGGAGTTTGATATCACATCTCATGCCATAGTATGGGTCTCAGGTTTGGTAGAAGCATTGGGATATCAGATCTCATGCTATCGGAAGGGTATCGGGATTGGATTTGGAAGGAGTTGGATATCCCATCTCATGCTATAGGAAGGGTCTCAGGTTGGAATGGGAAGGAGTTGGATATCACATCTCATGTTATAGGAAGGGTCTCAGGATTGGAATGGGAAGGACTTGGATATCACATCTCATGCTATAGGAAGGCTCTCAGGTTTGCAAGGGGAAAGAGTTGGATATCACATTTCATGTTAGAGGTAGGATCTCAGGTTTGGTATTAGAAGTATTGAGATATCACATCTCATGCTATCAGAAGGATCTCAGGTTTGGTATAGAAGCATTGAGATAGCATATCTTATGCTATCAGAAGAGTCTCAGGATTGGAATGGGAAGGAGTTGGATATCACATCTCATGCTAAAGGGAGGGTCTCAGGTTTGGAAGATAAGGATTTGGATATCACATCTCATGTTATAGGAAGGATCTCAGGTTTGGTTAGAAGTATTGAGATATCACATCTCATGCTATCGGAAGGATCTCAGGTTTGGTATAGAAGCATTGAGATATCATATCTTATGCTATCAGAAGGGTCTCAGGATTGGAATGGGAAGGATTTGGATATCACATCTCATGCTAAAGGGAGGGTCTCAGGTTTGGAAGGGGAAGGATTTGGATATCACATCTCATGTTATAGGATGGATCTCAGGTTTGGTATTAGAAGTATTGAGATATCACATCTCATGTTATCGGAAGGATCTAAGGTTTGGTATTAGAAGTATTGAGATATCACCTCTCATGCTATAGGAAGGGTCTCAGGATTGGAATGGGAAGGAGTTGGATATCACATCTCATGCTAAAGGAAGGGTCTCAGGTTTGGTAGAAGCATTGAGATATCACATCTCATGCTATAGGAAGGGTCTCAGGATTGGAATGGGAAGGACTTAGATATCACATATCATACTATAGGGAGGGTCTCAGTTTTGATATTAGAAGCATTGAGATATCACATCTCATGCTATCGGAAGTGTCTCAGGATTGGAATGGGAAGGAGCTGGATATCACATCTCATGCTAAAGGAAGGGTCTCAGGTTTGGAACGGGAAGGAGTTGGATATCACATCTCATGTTATAGGAAGGGTCTCAGGTTTGGTATAAACATTGAGATATCACATCTCTGCTTTCGGAAGTGTCTCAGGATTGGAATGGGAAGGAGTTGGATATCCATCTCATGTTATAGGACGGGTCTCAGGTTTTTTATTAGAATCATTGAGATATCATATTGCATGCTGTAGGAAGGGTCTAAGGATTGGAATGGGAAGGACTTGGATATCACATCTCATGCTATAGATAGGCTCTCAGGTTTGGAAAGTGAAGGAGTTGGAAATCACATTTCATGTTAGAGGAAGGATCTCAGGTTTGGTATTAGAGGCATTCAGATATCACATCTCAGGCTATAGGAAGGGTCTCAGGATTGGAATGGGAAGGAGTTGGATATCACATCTCATGCTATAGGAAGGGTCTCAGGTTTGGTATAAGCATTGAGATATCACATCTCATGCTATAAGAAGGGTCCAGGATTGGAATGGAAGGAGTTGGATATCACATCTCATGTTATAGGAAGGATCTCAGGTTTGGTATTAGAAGCATTGAGACATCACATCTCATGCTATAGGAAGGGTCTCAGGATTGGAATGGGAAGGAGTTGGATATCACATCTCATGCTATAGGAAGGGTCTCAGGATTGGAATGGGAAGGAGTTGAATATGACATCTCATGCCGTAGGAAGGGTCTCAGGTTTGGTATAAACATTGAGATATCACATCTCTGCTATCAAAAGGGTCTCAGGATTGGAATGGGAAGGAGTTGGATATCCCATCTCATGTCATAGGAAGAGTCTCAGGTTTGGTATTAGAAGCATTGAAATATCACATCTCATGCTATAGGAAGTGTCTCAGGATTGGAATGGGAAGGACTTGGATATCACATCTCATGCTATAGGTAGGGTCTCAAGTTTGATATTAGAAGCATTGAGATATCACATCTCATGCTATAGGAAGGGTCTGAGGATTGGAATGGGAAGGAGTTGGATATCACATTTCATGCTATGGGAAGGGTCTCAGGTTTGGTATAAGCAGTGAGATATCACATCTCATGCTATAGGAAGTGTCTCAGGATTGGAATGGGAAGGAGTTGGATATCACATCTCATGTTATAGGAAGGATCTCAGGTTTGGTATAAGCATTGAGATATCACATCTCTGCTATCGGAAGGGTCTCAGGATTGGAATGGGAAGGAGTTGGATATTCCCATCTCATGTTATAAGAAGGGTCTCAGGTTTGGTATTAGAAGCATTGAGATATCACATCTCATGCTATAGGAAGGGTCTCAGGATTGGAATGGGAAGGACTTGGATATCACATCTCATGCTATAGGGAGGGTCTCAAGTTTGATATTAGAAGCTTTGAGATATCACATCTCATGATATCGGAAGGGTCTCAGGATTGGAATGGGAAGGAGTTGGATATCACATCTCATGATAAAGGAAGGGTCTAAGGTTTGGAAGGGGAAGGATTTGGATATCACATCTCATGTTATATTACGGGTCTCAGGTTTGGTATTAGAAGCATTGAGATATCAAGTCTCATAGTATAGGAAGGGTCTCAGAATTGGAATGGGAAGGAGTTGGATATCACATCTCAAGCTATAGGAAGGGTCTCAGGATTGGAATGGGAAGGACTTGGATATCACATCTCAGGCTATAGGAAGGGTCTCAGGATTGGAATGGGAAGGAGTTGGATATCACATCTCATGCTATAGGAAGGGTCTCAGGTTTGGTATAAGCATTGAGATATCACATCTCATGCTATAAGAAGGGTCCAGGATTGGAATGGAAGGAGTTGGATATCACATCTCATGTTATAGGAAGGATCTCAGGTTTGGTATTAGAAGCATTGAGACATCACATCTCATGCTATAGGAAGGGTCTCAGGATTGGAATGGGAAGGAGTTGGATATCACATCTCATGCTATAGGAAGGGTCTCAGGATTGGAATGGGAAGGAGTTGAATATGACATCTCATGCCGTAGGAAGGGTCTCAGGTTTGGTATAAACATTGAGATATCACATCTCTGCTATCAAAAGGGTCTCAGGATTGGAATGGGAAGGAGTTGGATATCCCATCTCATGTCATAGGAAGAGTCTCAGGTTTGGTATTAGAAGCATTGAAATATCACATCTCATGCTATAGGAAGTGTCTCAGGATTGGAATGGGAAGGACTTGGATATCACATCTCATGCTATAGGTAGGGTCTCAAGTTTGATATTAGAAGCATTGAGATATCACATCTCATGCTATAGGAAGGGTCTGAGGATTGGAATGGGAAGGAGTTGGATATCACATTTCATGCTATGGGAAGGGTCTCAGGTTTGGTATAAGCAGTGAGATATCACATCTCATGCTATAGGAAGTGTCTCAGGGTTGGAATGGGAAGGAGTTGGATATCACATCTCATGTTATAGGAAGGATCTCAGGTTTGGTATATGAGATATCACATCTCTGCTATCGGAAGGGTCTCAGGATTGGAATGGGAAGGAGTTGGATATTCCCATCTCATGTTATAAGAAGGGTCTCAGGTTTGGTATTAGAAGCATTGAGATATCACATCTCATGCTATAGGAAGGGTCTCAGGATTGGAATGGGAAGGACTTGGATATCACATCTCATGCTATAGGGAGGGTCTCAAGTTTGATATTAGAAGCTTTGAGATATCACATCTCATGATATCGGAAGGGTCTCAGGATTGGAATGGGAAGGAGTTGGATATCACATCTCATGATAAAGGAAGGGTCTAAGGTTTGGAAGGGGAAGGATTTGGATATCACATCTCATGTTATATTACGGGTCTCAGGTTTGGTATTAGAAGCATTGAGATATCAAGTCTCATAGTATAGGAAGGGTCTCAGAATTGGAATGGGAAGGAGTTGGATATCACATCTCAAGCTATAGGAAGGGTCTCAGGATTGGAATGGGAAGGACTTGGATATCACATCTCATGCTATAGGAAGGCTCTCAGGTTTGGAAGGGGAAAGAGTTGGATATCACATTTCATGTTAGAGGTAGGATCTCAGGTTTGGTATTAGAGGCATTGAGATATCACATCTCATGCTATCAGAAGAGTCTCAGGATTGGAATAGGAAGGAGTTGGATATCACATCTCATGCTAAAGGGAGGGTCTCAGGTTTGGAAGGGGAAGGATTTGGATATCACATCTCATGTTATCGGAAGGATCTCACGTTTGGTATTAGAAGCATTGAGATATCACATCTCATGCTATCGGAAGGATCTCAGGTTTGGTATTAGAAGCATTGAGATATCACATCTCATGCTATCAGAAGAGTCTCAGGATTGGAATAGGAAGGAGTTGGATATCACATCTCATGCTAAAGGGAGGGTCTCAGGTTTGGAAGGGGAAGGATTTGGATATCACATCTCATGCTAAAGGAAGGGTCTCAGGATTGGAATGGGAAGGAGTTGGATATCACATCTCATGCTATAGGGAGGGTCTCAGGATTGGAATGGGAAGGACTTAGATATCACATATCATGCTATAGGGAGGGTCTCAGTTTTGATATTAGAAGCATTGAGATATCACATCTCATGCTATCGGAAGTGTCTCAGGATTGGAATGGGAAGGAGCTGGATATCACATCTCATGCTAAAGGAAGGGTCTCAGGTTTGGAACGGGAAGGATTTGGATATCACATCTCATGTTATAGGAAGGGTCTCAGGTTTGGTATAAGCATTGAGATATCACATCTCTGCTATCGGAAAAGTCTCAGGATTGGAATGGGAAGGAGTTGAATATCCCATCTCATGTTATAGGACGGGTCTCAGGTTTGTTATTAGAATCATTGAGATATCATATTGCATGCTGTAGGAAGGGTCTAAGGGTTGGAATGTGAAGGACTTGGATATCACATCTCATGCTATAGATAGGCTCTTAGGTTTGGAAAGGGAAGGAGTTGGATATCACATTTCATGTTAGAGGAAGGATCTCAGGTTTGGTATTAGAAGCATAGAGATATCACATCTCATGCTATAGGAAGGGTCTCAGGATTGGAATGGGAAGCAGTTGGATATCACATCTCATGCTATAGGAAGTGTCTCAGGATTGGAATGGGAAGGACTTGGGTATCACATCTCATGCTATAGGGAGGGTCTCAAGTTTGATATTAGAAGCATTGAGATATCACATCTCATGCTATAGGAAGGGTCTCAGGATTGGAATGGGAAGGAGTTGGATATCACATCTCATGCTATAGGAAGGGTCTCAGGTTTGGTATAAGCAGTGAGATATCACATCTCATGCTATAGGAAGTGTCTCAGGATTGGAATGGGAAGGAGTTGGATATCACATCTCATGTTATAGGAAGGATCTCAGGTTTGGTATAAGCATTGAGATATCACATCTCTGCTATCAGAAAGGTCTCAGGATTGGAATGGGAAGGAGTTGGATATTCCCATCTCATGTTATAGGGAGGGTCTCAAGTTTGATATTAGAAGCATTGAGATATCACATTTCATGATATCGGAAGGGTCTCAAGATTGGAATGGGAAGGAGTTGGCTATCACATCTCATGATAAAGGAAGGGTCTAAGGTTTGGAAGGGGAAGGATTTGGATATCACATCTCATGTTATAGGACGGGTCTCAGGTTTGGTATTAGAAGCATTGAGATATCAAGTCTCATGGTATAGGAAGGGTCTCAGAATTGGAATGGGAAGGAGTTGGATATCACATCTCAAGCTATAGGAAGGGTCTCAGGATTAGAATGGGAAGGAGTTTGATATCACATCTCATGCCATAGTATGGGTCTCAGGTTTGGTAGAAGCATTGGGATATCAGATCTCATGCTATCGGAAGGGTATCGGGATTGGATTTGGAAGGAGTTGGATATCCCATCTCATGCTATAGGAAGGGTCTCGGGTTGGAATGGGAAGGAGTTGGATATCACATCTCATGTTATAGGAAGGGTCTCAGGATTGGAATGGGAAGGACTTGGATATCACATCTCATGCTATAGGAAGGCTCTCAGGTTTGCAAGGGGAAAGAGTTGGATATCACATTTCATGTTAGAGGTAGGATCTCAGGTTTGGTATTAGAAGTATTGAGATATCACATCTCATGCTATCAGAAGGATCTCAGGTTTGGTATAGAAGCATTGAGATATCATATCTTATGCTATCAGAAGAGTCTCAGGATTGGAATGGGAAGGAGTTGGATATCACATATCATGCTAAAGGGAGGGTCTCAGGTTTGGAAGATAAGGATTTGGATATCACATCTCATGTTATAAGAAGGATCTCAGGTTTGGTATTAGAAGTATTGAGATATCACATCTCATGCTATCGAAAGGATCTCAGGTTTGGTATAGAAGCATTGAGATATCATATCTTATGCTATCAGAAGGGTCTCAGGATTGGAATGGGAAGGAGTTGGATATCACATCTCATGCTAAAGGGAGGGTCTCAGGTTTGGAAGGGGAAGGATTTGGATATCACATCTCATGTTATAGGATGGATCTCAGGTTTGGTATTAGAAGTATTGAGATATCACATCTCATGTTATCGGAAGGATCTCAGGTTTGGTATTAGAAGTATTGAGATATCACCTCTCATGCTATAGGAAGGGTCTCAGGATTGGAATGGGAAGGAGTTGGATATCACATCTCATGCTAAAGGAAGGGTCTCAGGTTTGGTAGAAGCATTGAGATATCACATCTCATGCTATAGGAAGGGTCTCAGGATTGGAATGGGAAGGACTTAGATATCACATATCATGCTATAGGGAGGGTCTCAGTTTTGATATTAGAAGCATTGAGATATCACATCTCATGCTATCGGAAGTGTCTCAGGATTGGAATGGGAAGGAGCTGATATCACATCTCATGCTAAAGGAAGGGTCTCAGGTTTGGAACGGGAAGGAGTTGGATATCACATCTCATGTTATAGGAAGGGTCTCAGGTTTGGTATAAACATTGAGATATCACATCTCTGCTATCGGAAGTGTCTCAGGATTGGAATGGGAAGGAGTTGGATATCCCATCTCATGTTATAGGACGGGTCTCAGGTTTTTTATTAGAATCATTGAGATATCATATTGCATGCTGTAGGAAGGGTCTAAGGATTGGAATGGGAAGGACTTGGATATCACATCTCATGCTATAGATAGGCTCTCAGGTTTGGAAAGTGAAGGAGTTGGATATCACATTTCATGTTAGAGGAAGGATCTCAGGTTTGGTATTAGAGGCATTGAGATATCACATCTCAGGCTATAGGAAGGGTCTCAGGATTGGAATGGGAAGGAGTTGGATATCACATCTCATGCTATAGGAAGGGTCTCAGGTTTGGTATAAGCATTGAGATATCACATCTCATGCTATAGGAAGGGTCCAGGATTGGAATGGAAGGAGTTGGATATCACATCTCATGTTATAGGAAGGATCTCAGGTTTGGTATTAGAAGCATTGAGACATCACATCTCATGCTATAGGAAGGGTCTCAGGATTGGAATGGGAAGGAGTTGGATATCATATCTCATGCTATAGGAAGGGTCTCAGGATTGGAATGGGAAGGAGTTGAATATGACATCTCATGCCGTAGGAAGGGTCTCAGGTTTGGTATAAACATTGAGATATCACATTTCCGCTATCAAAAGGGTCTCAGGATTGGAATGGGAAGGAGTTGGATATCCCATCTCATGTTATAGGAAGAGTCTCAGGTTTGGTATTAGAAGCATTGAGATATCACATCTCATGCTATAGGAAGTGTATCAGGATTGGAATGGGAAGGAGTTGGATATCACATCTCATGCTATGGGAAGGGTCTCAGGTTTGGTATAAGCAGTGAGATATCACATCTCATGCTATAGGAAGTGTCTCAGGATTGGAATGGGAAGGAGTTGGATATCACATCTCATTTTATAGGAAGGATCTCAGGTTTGGTATAAGCATTGAGATATCACATCTCTGCTATCGGAAGGGTCTCAGGATTGGAATGGGAAGGAGTTGGATATTCCCATCTCATGTTATAGGAAGGGTCTCAGGTTTGGTATTAGAAGCATTGAGATATCACATCTCATGCTATAGGGAGGGTCTCAAGTTTGATATTAGAAGCTTTGAGATATCACATCTCATGATATCGGAAGGGTCTCAGGATTGGAATGGGAAGGAGTTGGATATCACATCTCATGATAAAGGAAGGGTCTAAGGTTTGGAAGGGGAAGGATTTGGATATCACATCTCATGTTATATTACGGGTCTCAGGTTTGGTATTAGAAGCATTGAGATATCAAGTCTCATAGTATAGGAAGGGTCTCAGAATTGGAATGGGAAGGAGTTGGATATCACATCTCAAGCTATAGGAAGGGTCTCAGGATTGGAATGGGAAGGACTTGGATATCACATCTCATGCTATAGGAAGGCTCTCAGGTTTGGAAGGGGAAAGAGTTGGATATCACATTTCATGTTAGAGGTAGGATCTCAGGTTTGGTATTAGAGGCATTGAGATATCACATCTCATGCTATCAGAAGGGTCTCAGGAATGGAATGGGAAGGAGTTGGATATCACATCTCATGCTAAAGGGAGGGTCTCAGGTTTGGAAGGGGAAGGATTTGGATATCACATCTCATGTTATAGGAAGGATCTCAGGTTTGGTATTAGAAGCATTGAGACATCACATCTCATGCTATCGGAAGGATCTCAGGTTTGGTATTAGAAGCATTGAGATATCACATCTCATGCTATCAGAAGAGTCTCAGGATTGGAATGGGAAGGAGTTGGATATCACATCTCAAGCTATAGGAAGGGTCTCAGGATTAGAATGGGAAGGAGTTTGATATCACATCTCATGCCATAGTATGGGTCTCAGGTTTGGTAGAAGCATTGGGATATCAGATCTCATGCTATCGGAAGGGTATCGGGATTGGATTTGGAAGGAGTTGGATATCCCATCTCATGCTATAGGAAGGGTCTCAGGTTGGAATGGGAAGGAGTTGGATATCACATCTCATGTTATAGGAAGGGTCTCAGGATTGGAATGGGAAGGACTTGGATATCACATCTCATGCTATAGGAAGGCTCTCAGGTTTGCAAGGGGAAAGAGTTGGATATCACATTTCATGTTAGAGGTAGGATCTCAGGTTTGGTATTAGAAGTATTGAGATATCACATCTCATGCTATCAGAAGGATCTCAGGTTTGGTATAGAAGCTGTTAAGACGGATTTCTGAACTCTGTCCTGGTGGCGCAGAAGTTCAGAAGGCCAACCTAATTACTTGGAACAGGGTAACCTCTGGACAAGCCAGACCAATCAAGGTAGCGATCGTGGCGGTCAAGACTAGGTCTCAAGAGGGGTGAGGGTGACTGAAAGCCCGCAATGAGCACACAAAGCAAGAGCGCTCACAAACTACTCCAAACAGTTGTTTATATCAAAAATAGATACACATTTATTATAAGGCCTTGAAACTAATAACCACAGTAAAAGCAGCAATATACAACGATATTAAACCAACACATACACTATCCACCCAATATATATACAGAATACACAGTTTCACAGCATTAGCAGCACGAAATATGTTATCCACCTGCAGGGGAAGGAAAACAGGCAGTGCGAACCAATGCGTGTGATATGTCCGCCTTCTGAGGCCCCTAACTAGATGGTAGTCCAATCCCTACGAAGAGTGGAGCCTAGCGCTCAAAAGTACCTGCACACGCCGGTGCCAATGGGCAGAAGGTGAAGCTCTTCGGAGGACGTTGGACAGCTCTGTAGGGTGCCCTAATGAAGGAGAACACGGTCCGCGACTCTAGCGCAGCCTCCACTGTGAGGCAGAAGTAGGGCGCGAGTACGGACAAGGGGAGCTGTATTTACAGCGGGGAAAAGCAAGGGGCACTGCAGGAGGGCGACCAGATCCTAGCTAATCTACTCACCGGTCCCCGAAGCAAGCAGGCCCGAGCTTCTCCTCGATAGATGCAGCTTCTGGCAGGTTCTGAAGAGCAGGGAACGTCTCGTCGTCGTGCAGAGTAAAAAGACGTCCCGATCGAAGAATCCTGCACAGTTTTGTCGCCACGGCAGGGCAACGGAACGACCGGGTGTATTCAAGCCAAACGAGCACCGTTCACCTCTAGCTTAGGGTTGCTAAGCAAACGAAGCGTGTGAGCGTGCCCCGGACTCAGAATACCACCCAACCTGTCGGCGATTACAGAGCAGGACTCCTTAGTAAGCTGGTCAGTCAACTGGATGGCCCAGAGACACTTCCGAAGGCTTACGGCAGGAGTTGATGAAGGTGCCGGGAATAGCTGGTCCTGCTATTCCAATAGGTCGAAGCGCCAGTACAGGCCTTCTTGTTCGATCTTAGGTGGAAAGGGCTTCACCGGACGACAGCAATGAGGAGCAGAAGTTCTTCAGGGGGTCACCAGCGATTCCTCGGTCCAGCCTCGTGTTCGCAGGATACTTGGCTCCTGTATCCCTGGGTTCGTAAGAACTCAGGAGATCGACCTGGCAGTGGTGTTTCCAGCTCCCTCTTATCCACGGTTCCCTTCGCGCCAAAACGGAGGGGAGCCAATGGGAGATCCGCTCATCAACACACATACCATACGTGGACCAATCACGGACCACAGTGGTCCCAGGCATTCACACCACCCTAGACTCACTGGCACCCAGGATGTGTATTGGGACCAGACAGCCCAGCCCACATCCTGGGGGCACTCAAACGACATGTAGAAGCCCGCGAAAGCAACCGTGTTTCGCGGGAAACTACATGCCCAAATAAGGAAGGCCCCGGGTCGCCTGACCCGGGGGAAGGTAAAGGGAGCAAGACGGACAGTGGACGAGACAAAGGAGCCTCGTGGTCCGGCCATTTTGGGTAGCCGGGCCACCCTTTTGTGTTCGCGGCAAAAAGGTGCTCAGAACGGCAAAAGGAGCTCAAAATAAACCAAATGATCGCTGCCACCAGCCCAGTCCCTGAATGACTTGCACCGATCCAAAAACCATCCTACAAGAGTGTCTAGGGTCTGTAGAAGGCTAGAGACCCAAGAGAGCTGTAACTTAGCTTACAGTGCCCTCTTGTGTCGTGTTGCACTAAAATGGCGACACGATAAAAGAAACTACGGGAAACAGCGTTCCCCGGTACTGACTGTCTTAAGGGCATGTCAGTTTCCCCGTAAGAAAGGAGCGAAAGCCCAGAGGAGTACGGCAGAAGGCTGCACTTCTCTGGCAAAGTCAAGAAAACAGGTTGAAAACAATAGCAAAAAGTTTAGGGGTTGCCACATGGAAGGAAAGTTCCCTACAATAACGAAATCTTTCCTAACACTCGCCCCTCCCAGACTATGGACAGGGGGAACTAATCCACCCCTGGATGAGTCTCTTGTTCAGGTCGGTAAAACATTCTGGACAACCCATCAGCATTGCTATGTTGGACACCTGGCCTATGCTCAATAGTGAAGTCGAAGCCTTGTAGACTTATGGACCACCTAAGCAACTTTGGATTCTCCCCCTTCATGTTCATTAGCCACTTTAACGGCTTATGGTCAGTCTGCACAGTGAAGTGGGTCCCATAGAGGTAGGGCCGCAGCTTCCTTAGGGCCCACACAACAGAGAAACATTCTTTCTCTACCGTGGACCATCTGAGCTCTCTGTCCTTAAGCTGGCGACTAATAAAACCGATAGGGTGTTCCTTACCCTTCTCATCTACTTGTGATAGTACAGCTCCTATCCCAGTGTCAGAGGCATCCGTCTGCACGATAAAAGGTCTTTGATAATCAGGGGCCCTGAGCACAGGGGCCTGGCACAAGGAGTCTTTCAAGCCATTGAAGGCCTTCTCACACTCGTCAGTCCAAGTTACCTTCTTGGGTTTCTTCGGAGTTGTGAGGGCAGTCAGAGGAGCAGCTATGGTGCCATAGTCTGCCATAAAATTGCGGTAATAACCCGTGAGTCCTAAGAAGGCTCTCACTTGGGTTTGTGTAGTGGGGGTAGGCCAGTCTTGTACTGCTTGTACTTTACTGGGGAGAGGCTGTATCCTTCCTCCACCTACTTCATGCCCAAGGTAAACCACTGAGCCTTGTCCAATCTGGCATTTACTCGCCTTTATGGTCAAGTGGGCTTTCTGAAGAGCCTGGAGCACAATCCCGAGGTGTTTCACATGGTTTTCCCAGGTGGCACTGAAAACTGCTATATCGTCCAGATATGCAAGACAGAATTCGTCCAACCCATTCAACACATGATTCACAAGCCTCTGGAAAGTGGCAGGTGCATTCTTCAATCCGAACGGCATTACCCGGAATTGGTAAAGCCCGTCGGGAGTTGAAAATGCTGTCTTCTCCTTGGCATGTTCTGCTAAAGCTATTTGCCAATAGCCCGCAGTCAGGTCAAACGTGCTGAGGTACTTGGAGGCACCCAAGGTATCCACCAGCTCGTCAGTTCGAGGCAAGGGGTGAGCGTCTGTCTTGGTGACAGCATTCAGAGCCCTGTAATCCACGCAGAACCTCAATTCAGAAGTGCCTGCCTTTGGAACCAATACCACAGGACTGGACCAAGGACTACTAGAGGGTTCAATCACCCCAAGGTCTAACATCTTGTTGACCTCGGTCTTAATATAAGACCGTACTTTATCCGACATCCTGTATCCCCTACTTTTGGTAGGTACACTGTCTCCTGTGTCAATGTTATGTTTGCACCAAGGTGTCAAACCAGGCGACTGTGAAAACAGGGGGGAAAACTGCCTAAGCAAACTTTTCACCTCAGCCTGCTGATCAGAAGTCAGGTGAGGGGCCACTCGGACACCCTCAACGGAGCTATCTGAAGGACCGCTTTGGAACAGGTCGGGGAGAGGTTCTGACTCCTCTTCCTCAACGTCTGACGCCAGTAGCAGTGCTGCGATTTCGACTCTTGGGACGAAAGCCTTCAGCCTATTTACGTGGAACACTTTTGGAGCCTGTCCAGGCCTTCCAAGGTCCACTAAATAGTTCACCTCACCCAGGGGCTCCACCACTGTGTAAGGGCCTGACCATTTGTCCTGTAAAGCGCGAGGCCTTATAGGGTTCATGATCAGGACTTGCTGACCAGGGGTAAAGTGAATTAAGGAAGCTTTCTGGTCGTACCAATGTTTCACCAGCGCTTGTCCTGCCTTCAACTTTTCACTAGCCAAGCCCATCAGGAGTACCATCCGTTTTCTGAGCCCTAGCACATAGTCAACTACATTGGTAGTAACAGGGGGAGTGGGCATCTCCCATCCCTCTTTGACGATGGCTAAGGGTCCCCGTACGGGATGACCGAACAGAAGTTCGAAGGGGCTGAAGCCAACACCCTCCTGTGGTACCTCTCTGTAGGCAAACAGCAAGCATGGTAAAAGAAGATCCCATTTTCTTCTCTGGGGCTCCTCCAGAGCCCCAATCATGCTCTTTAACGTTCTGTTGAAACGTTCCACCAGACCATTGGTCTGGGGGTGATATGCAGAAGAGAACTTGTAGGTGACCCCACATTCTTTCCACATAGCCTGCATATACTTCGACATAAAGTTGCTGCCACGATCTGACACAACTTCTTTAGGGAAGCCAACCCTAGTAAATATGCCGAGTAAAGCTTTTGCAACTGACTTGGCAGTTACAGTCTTTAATGGGATGGCCTCAGGATACCTGGTTGCATGGTCGACCAGCACCAGGATAAACCTATTGCCTGAGGATGTTTGCGGGTCAAGGGGACCAACGATGTCGATCCCTACCCTTTCAAATGGTACCCCCACAACTGGGAGCGGTACCAACGGAGCTTGGATTGTCGCGCCAACCTTACCAGATAACTGGCAGGAGGCACAACTCCTGCAGTGACTTTCTACTTGCACCCCCATCTTGGGCCAGTAGAAGTGCATAGATAACCTTTGCTTGGTCCTCTTCATTCCAAGGTGACCAGCAAGGGGAACTTCATGCGCCAACTGCAGGAGGAAGGGTCTAACAGAAAGGGGAACCACCAACCTCCTATGGTCTCCTTCTGTAGACTCTGTGGGCTCACTGTACAGGAGTCCACCTTCCCAATAAATCCGATGCTTCCCAGGAGGTTCACCCTCAAGCTGGGAGCAGGCCTGTCTCCTTAGGCCTTCCAGAGATGGGCACTCACGTTGGCCCTTACTGAAGTCGTCCCTATCAGGACCTCCTTCAACTAACAAGTCTTTTAGTTCAGGATGGTCGTTGGGGTCGAACACTTCAGGCATCGCCACCTCCTCGTCAGGCTCGGGCGATTGACCAACTCCCTCCACCGCAGTGGTAGGCGAGCTCGGGGGAATATTCTCTTTCCCCCGTCGGGACTTGTTGACTCCTTTCGCCTTGGGTTTCCCCTTCGGCTGGGGCGGCGTATTGGACTTGGCCAATGCTGCCCGTGCTTGAGACCGTGTGTAGGGTCTTTCGGCAGTGTCTCCTACGAGCCCTAGAGCTCTGAGATCATTGCCCAACAAGACCTTTCCCGGGACGTTTCTCTGAATGCTCACTGGAATCCTAACTGCTTTACCATTTAAAGTTAGATTAACAGGGATCACGGGAAACATACGGAGGGGGCCGTCAGCCAACTTAGTGGGCATCAGAGGGGCTCTGGCAACTTCCTCTGAGTCTACCAAGGTAGAATCCACTACAGTTCGACTGCACCCACTATCCCTAAGAGCTGGAGTATCCACTCCATTGATCAGCACACTGTCTTTAAAGTAGTGCTTGGTATTATCCGGAATCCTAGCATAAGCCTCTGCGACTTTAGGCTCCCAGGAACCCAGGGACACTAAAACTACCTCAGCCTCGATCCCGCTGGGAAACAAGTCTGAGGAGAAGGATGCTCCTGTAATCTCTTCTTCCTCGTAGGAGGAGAAGGCCAGATTAGCGGAGTGGACCCCCAAAGGTTTAACCTTACACCGGGGATCCCCCTTCACATGGTCAGTTGCTCCACAAGAAAAACAAGCCCCATTGGGTCTGTTTACGTAGGGAGGCTTATTATAACCAGAGTTCTGTTTCGGAGGCGAACCTCCGCTACCCTGTGAGTTCTCGTATGGCTTACCCTTATTTTTCTTTTTGTGGCCCTTATGGGAAGAAGATTTAGCAGATTCCCCACCCTCCATATCTTTGGACTTTTTCCCTTCCTCCTGCTTACCAGGATGAGTTTTGTCCTTATGGGACACTCGATGTGACACCCATAAGTCTGCTGCAATGGCCAGCTTCTTAGGATCTATCTCCTTCGAATCGGCCAAATGCTGCTTAAGCTCCGGGGAAGAAGAAGCAAAAATGTGTTCCAGCATGACCAGATTGATCATGCCTTCGAAGGTAGAAACCTTATAACCTTCAACCCAGCCAGTTAAGTTTTTCAGGGACTCAGCTACATACGACACCCAAGTACCACCTTCCTTTTTCTTATACTCTCTAAACCTTTTCAAGTATTGGGTCGGAGTCTTCCCAAACTTTAAAATGAGAGTCTGCTTCAACATTGCAAAATCAGCGCGCTCAGCCTTCGACATTTCCATAATGGCACTGCAACCAGAATGGGGCAGTCTGCTGAGTAACCATGCAATCTTATCCGCATTATCAACCTCTTGAACCTCGCATGCATACTCAAACGCATTTAACCAGTCCATAATGTCATTTCGTTCCTCATACACACTGAGCAGATCTTTTGGAAACCGTGGATGAGAGGAAGCCCCAGAACCATGTCCAGGACCCTTGGACCCATTTGCGAACTGAAGCTTGGCCAGTTCCAACTGGTGATCCCTGTCTTTTTGTTTTTCTGCCTGGTCGATTTTCAGTTTGGCTATGCTGAATTCAAGCTCCTGCTGCCTAAACCGCAGCTCTTGCTTCTTGAATTCGAGCATAGCCTCCCCATCAACACTGGCAGAGGAAACGTTAGACATTACATCCTCCCTGTCCTCGTGGTCGTGATGGATCAGTGCAGCGGCAGAACCGTCGGTTCTGCCAGTGAGAGCAGCCCCACCACCTTCTGTACTGTCCTCGGAAGTTATAGCGTCAAGCTGCGCTTCTTGCCACGCCACGATTCTCTGGATCATTTCCAATTTAGTGCCTTGAGAGGAAACCCCTCTCTCCGCACACATCTTCTTCAATGTTTCAGATTTCGAAGCATTTAAGGTTAATAAAGTATTCGTTTCCATACTGTTGATAGGACTATGGCCTTTTTAACGTTATATTCAATACTTTACTGCGTGTCCTGGTTGGAATAACCTGAAAACGCCTTAGCTCGTGCGCAACACTGGATACCTTCAGTCGTATCCCACCGCTGTACACCAATTTGTTAAGACGGATTTCTGAACTCTGTCCTGGTGGCGCAGAAGTTCAGAAGGCCAACCTAATTACTTGGAACAGGGTAACCTCTGGACAAGCCAGACCAATCAAGGTAGCGATCGCGGCGGTCAAGACTAGGTCTCAAGAGGGGTGAGGGTGACTGAAAGCCTGCAATGAGCACACAAAGCAAGAGCGCTCACAAACTACTCCAAACAGTTGTTTATATCAAAAATAGATACACATTTATTATAAGGCCTTGAAACTAATAACCACAGTAAAAGCAGCAATATACAACGATATTAAACCAACACATACACTATCCACCCAATATATATACAGAATACACAGTTTCACAGCATTAGCAGCACGAAATATGTTATCCACCTGCAGGGGAAGGAAAACAGGCAGTGCGAACCAATGCGTGTGATATGTCCGCCTTCTGAGGCCCCTAACTAGATGGTAGTCCAATCCCTACGAAGAGTGGAGCCTAGCGCTCAAAAGTACCTGCACACGCCGGTGCCAATGGGCAGAAGGTGAAGCTCTTCGGAGGACGTTGGACAGCTCTGTAGGGTGCCCTAATGAAGGAGAACACGGTCCGCGACTCTAGCGCAGCCTCCACTGTGAGGCAGAAGTAGGGCGCGAGTACGGACAAGGGGAGCTGTATTTACAGCGGGGAAAAGCAAGGGGCACTGCAGGAGGGCGACCAGATCCTAGCTAATCTACTCACCGGTCCCCGAAGCAAGCAGGCCCGAGCTTCTCCTCGATAGATGCAGCTTCTGGCAGGTTCTGAAGAGCAGGGAATGTCTCGTCGTCGTGCAGAGTAAAAAGACGTCCCGATCGAAGAATCCTGCACAGTTTTGTCGCCACGGCAGGGCAACGGAACGACCGGGTGTATTCAAGCCAAACGAGCACCGTTCACCTCTAGCTTAGGGTTGCTAAGCAAACGAAGCGTGTGAGCGTGCCCCGGACTCAGAATACCACCCAACCTGTCGGCGATTACAGAGCAGGACTCCTTAGTAAGCTGGTCAGTCAACTGGATGGCCCAGAGACACTTCCGAAGGCTTACGGCAGGAGTTGATGAAGGTGCCGGGAATAGCTGGTCCTGCTATTCCAATAGGTCGAAGCGCCAGTACAGGCCTTCTTGTTCGATCTTAGGTGGAAAGGGCTTCACCGGACGACAGCAATGAGGAGCAGAAGTTCTTCAGGGGGTCACCAGCGATTCCTCGGTCCAGCCTCGTGTTCGCAGGATACTTGGCTCCTGTATCCCTGGGTTCGTAAGAACTCAGGAGATCGACCTGGCAGTGGTGTTTCCAGCTCCCTCTTATCCACGGTTCCCTTCGCGCCAAAACGGAGGGGAGCCAATGGGAGATCCGCTCATCAACACACATACCATACGTGGACCAATCACGGACCACAGTGGTCCCAGGCATTCACACCACCCTAGACTCACTGGCACCCAGGATGTGTATTGGGACCAGACAGCCCAGCCCACATCCTGGGGGCACTCAAACGACATGTAGAAGCCCGCGAAAGCAACCGTGTTTCGCGGGAAACTACATGCCCAAATAAGGAAGGCCCCGGGTCGCCTGACCCGGGGGAAGGTAAAGGGAGCAAGACGGACAGTGGACGAGACAAAGGAGCCTCGTGGTCCGGCCATTTTGGGTAGCCGGGCCACCCTTTTGTGTTCGCGGCAAAAAGGTGCTCAGAACGGCAAAAGGAGCTCAAAATAAACCAAATGATCGCTGCCACCAGCCCAGTCCCTGAATGACTTGCACCGATCCAAAAACCATCCTACAAGAGTGTCTAGGGTCTGTAGAAGGCTAGAGACCCAAGAGAGCTGTAACTTAGCTTACAGTGCCCTCTTGTGTCGTGTTGCACTAAAATGGCGACACGATAAAAGAAACTACGGGAAACAGCGTTCCCCGGTACTGACTGTCTTAAGGGCATGTCAGTTTCCCCGTAAGAAAGGAGCGAAAGCCCAGAGG